>NC_141138.1:55308032-55609595 GCF_053477565.2 Lygodium microphyllum
AGTATCATCACCAGTCTCCACAAATCCTGGTTTTTCCATTTTCCTTGCATCCTCCATCCATTCTGCATGACCTGTCATGTGGTTTGATGCACCTGAGTCAACATACCATACATCGTTTCTTTCTTCTGCACTTGTCACAGAATTGTTCATGTGGTGCACCATAAACAAATGCTCATTTCTGTCATCACCCTGTCTACTAGAAGATGCATAATTTCCTTGTTGCAATTTTTCATTCATGATGTCATTCTGCTTTTTATAGCACTCTTTAGCCATATGACCCATTTTACCACAGTAGTAGCATTCAACATTAATGTTTGCATTTTGGCCTCTTTGCCATCCACCACGACCTCTTTGGCTCCCCCTGGCTCTAGAGTTACCACGTCCTCCTCCATAGGACTGGTTTTCTTGAGTTTGTTGCATATTCTGATTTCTACCACGGCCTCCAGATCGGCCTCCTCTACCTCTGCCTCTACCTCTTCCAACATTTGAGTAGAAGACAACTTTTTTTGAAGTTCCTCCTGAAGAAGATGCACCACCATTTCTCTGCTCCTCAGGAATTAGAAGAGCAATCAACTCCTCAAAATCAAGAAATCTTTCACGAACTGAAATGGATGTCCGAAACTGTGCATAATCCTTTCCTAGACCATTCAAGGTCATAGAAACTAAATCATCATCTTCCACTGGTGACCCAATGGAAGCAAGTGTATCTGCAATCTTCTTCACCTTCATGTGGTAGTCATTGATGCTCATACTTTCTCTTTGCACATTATGCAACACTTGCTTGAGCTGCATTTTCCTAGCTTGCGTATTTGTGCTATACATTTTTGACAAAGTATCCCATGCCTCCTTTGGTGTACTTGCATCCTGAATATGCACAATCATAGAGTCTGAAATACTGATAGATAGCCAGTACATAACTTTCTTGGCTCTTTCATGCCATGCTTTAAATGCCTGCATTTGCTGTTGATTGGGAACATCAGGAAGAACTGGTTCTTCTTCATTTCCTGCAACAAATTCCCAATATCCTTTTCCCATAAGGAAATTCGTCATTCTAAACTTCCATGCTTGGAAGTTGTTCTTGTCAAGCTTTTCAGTGATAATATGTGAAAGAGAATCAGACGCCATTACAGAACACTGCAAAAAATTCTGTCACTGCAAAGAACACAGCTTCAGCCTCACAAGGGCAAATTTGCAAAACTAACGAAAGTGGTATTTGACCACACAGTCACTTCCTAGTGACGATTTTGCATCAACAGGCAACAAGGATGATTTTGTAACTCCCAATGTCTCTGTGCACAGGCATACGATGCAATTTCTACAGTAACTTTTCACCGACCTGTAGAACAGTGGTCGCACAGCATAAAACTGGGCCCTTTCCTGAGTGCTTGCAGAAAACTTCTGCCTCCAAAACAGGCCCCGAAATGGCCTCAAATTAAAAAAATAGGGTCACCGAGGGCTAAAGCCTCTTCCCGCAGCATATACTGCCCTCTTGCTTCACCGCGAAGGGTGTCTCAACCTGGGACAATGCACTCTTGCACTTTCCGACTGTGCTACCTGCAGAGACTTGCTCCCAAAACATAAAAATGAAAGCAACACTGGTCCTCTTACCAGAACACCGCGAACTTGGCTTGCTTTCTTGAGCTCCTTACCACGAACAAGGCTCTGATACCATGTCAAGATTGTGGGAGAGAAGCAAGGAGTCTCACTTGTAGCTTTCTTGCTTGCACAATGGGGGAATACACACAAGGGTGGAGGCCGAAAACAGTTTTCCTCTTCTTAGTTGTGTAAGCAAAAAAAAAACACTAGTACATAGAAATAGAAGAGCCCTATATATGGGTCTCAAACCAAACTCAACTAACTAAGGTGGCATACTAACTGAGCCACGAACTAGAGTAGATAATGATAGCTTTCATCTAGCTATTATTCGTGGGCGGTGTACCAACCGCATCTGCAATTGACAAGTCGGTGACATGAATGCACAATGGTCACCTTGGCATATCACGAGTGGAGCTCGATATCTCAACACTTTGTGGATCATCAAGCCTTGCTATATTTAATAAACAAACCTTATGCTACAAGCCGTATAGCTCAATGGCTCCTTTTACTTTTAGAATTCAATTTCTCCATGGTTGTAGGAAAAGGGAAACAACACTACATGGTCAACCACATGTCACACATCTCCACGGGAGAGGCCGCTGGACGAGGCATCGTGGATAATTTGCTAGACGTGCACTTATTTAGCTTGTCTCTAGCGAGAGATTTAGTTTGAGCTGACTTGATGCCATATTGGGCAGATGACATAGTCCAAAGGCTTGAGCATGGATTACCTAAACGACCAATAGAGAAAGCCCGACTTAGACGGCTCATCCTCAAGATCCAACCCTATCAGTTGCTAGTAGGTCAGCTGTATAGGCTAGGACAAGACGGATTGTTGCGCAGATGTGTATGCGGGTACGAGATGCATGGGGTCCTCTTTGAAGCATATAGTGGACTTGCTGGAGGACACTTTAGCAGAGAAACAACAGCCCGCAAGGTGATGCCGTCTCAACTATGGTGGCCCATGCTCTTTCGTGATGCAGCACAATTCGTTAAGCACTATGACAAGTGTCAACAAACAAAGGTCCCAATTAGCAAGAATCAAATGGAGCCTACCTCGATAATTGCATGACAACCCTTCGAGAAGTGGGAAATTGACTTTGTAGGACCGATTAGTCATGCAGCACAATACTCTCAAGCCAAGTATATCATTGTAGCCATTGACTATCTGACGAAATGGGCAGATTCAAGGGCTACGAGAAAGAATGATGCGAGAACAACTACCAAGTTCCTATGGGAGTAGGTAATCTCATATTCGACTGCCCCATCAAACTGGTTAGTGACCAAGGCACACACTTCATTAATGAAGTGATCGTGCATCTTCTATCCACCTTTCTAATTATCCATTGGAAATACTCGCCATACTACCCTCAAGAAAATGGCCAAGAAGAATACACCAATAAAATTCTAGTAAACACCTTGACCAAGGTAGTCTCTGCTTCGGGCAGTGACTAGGATAACAAGTTGATGGCAGCCTTGTGGGCTTACCACATAGCCTACAAAACGACTGTAGGCCAGACACCTTTTATGTTGACCTATGGAATTGAAGCAATTCTACTTGTAGAGTTCTTCATTCCTAGACTAAGGATCGTACTTTATGAACGATGGGAAGGGAAGGAAGCATGGCCAAAACATCTAATTGAATTCGAACACCTCTCGAAAAATCGCCTCCTAGCTACCCATGTGCTCATATGCGAGAAAGCACGATGCAAAAGCTGGTTTGACAAGCATGTCAAGTAGCGCAACTTTGAATAAGATGACTTAGTGCTCCTGTACTCTATTAAGGGGTATAAATAGAAAATGAAGTTTAAATGTCTAGGGCCCTTCAAGGTTCATGCCATCAACTGAACTGGTAATATCGAACTCAAGACTTTGGAAGGTGAGGGCGTAGGCTTCTTCAATGGTAGTTGCATCAAGAAGTATTATCTCCCCATGCATCCCTTGCATGAACCACCAATGTTAGAATCGCTGTGGGTAGCCACAATTATGGAGATTGACAATGAAAATGAGGAAACCGTAGAACTTGCCTACCTCCACATCACAATCACTGCCAATCAAACATGCACTATCAATGCCTTGATCGATGAGGGAGCAGAATTCAATGTCTTAACCCACAATCATTGGACCCATATTGGAAAACCACAACTATAGCACCGACAATGTCTTAACCCACAATTATTGGACCCATATTGGAAAACCACAACTACAACACCCACTACAGCCAAATTGAGCCCATGTGGGGGTCGATCATACGCACTCCTAGGGAAATGCAGGGCCACTGTTTCTATAGAGTCTGATAGTATACCCATGTCAGGGCCGCTGTTTCTATCGAGTCTAAGAGTATACCAATGACATTTTATGTGTTGTCGAACGCTGAAAATATAGACACCGAATTGCTACTGGGTTAAACCTTTAAAAAGCAAGCTCACTGCAATGTCGATTATGAGTCACAACGTATCCACTTAGCCATTGGCAATGTCTGCATAGTGGTAGCTTTCAGCAAGGGCTGCGCGACTCCCACCAGATTCGCAATGCCACCGGTAAAGTCGCATTTAGCCAAGTCCAAGGAGAAGGGTTGTGATTTGTTACACCTTCCAAAACTCTATGCCAGCAACCTATTGAAACCAAGGTCAATGCCCATGAACCCCAATTAAGGTGGGTGCCTAAATGTCAGATCCTACCATCGAAAAGTAATCGGCCATGCCTTTGCAAGGCTAATAACACAACCTCAAAACCTAGGAGGCCAAAACAAAGCTACAAACATCGACGTGTGGTCAAGCCGCGATGGATTCCTAAGACCCTATTGCAAGCACAATGTTATTATGAGGGTAATACTTGGATATGGATCCCTAAATCTAAAACAGCCAAGAGCACTGATCAAGTGTCACCCTCACATGTAACCATACCCCACCATACAACGTGTCAAGGCCTAATGCCATGCAGAAGACTTGAGACACCAAGCACATTGACTCACAACTGATTATGGACATGAAGACTGACCAGGTCTAGTAGCCCAAATCTCAACATGTTGTTCCCATACCAGTCCTACGCAACTCAATCAAGACTTAGGAGACCACATTTGCAAGTAGTGATGCCCCATTCGCAATCTAGTTATCCTAGCCTGTTGGGCAAGCAACCCAATTGCAATCTCAGAAACAACCTAGCCCGCAACTATCTGCTACCAAACTCTCTAGTTCTATCAAACCTCAACCTTCTGCAGGCCTTAGACCCTCCTATGAGCGGAAATCATTCTTGTCACTGGCCATAGATCTAGCCAAAGACACATAGGATGATGTCATTGCTTGCCTCAAATGTTAGATGCCACATTCATGTCACTGGCTCTAAGCTACGACCGCTTGGACTTGGACCGTGCAAGAGCCCTTTGTGACATAATTTTGTACAATGCCTTGTTCATGGGACACACTGGAAATTGCATTCGTCAAATCACCCCACTTAGCTGTAGAGTTGCTTAGCACTAAGATATCTATAGAGCAAGCCATCAAACAACATCTCATCACATCATACGATAAGCAAGCCTCTTCTACTATCACTGATTGAGAATAAGAGGAGTTGAAAAAGCTTGTTGAAATCAAATCCCCATTCTTACGGAGCTGGTATGCTCTTCGATTGTGCAGTGGGAACTCAAATGATGCCAAATAATGACCAATGTTGAGCAGTGATGCACCATCAAGACATCGGAATACGACCCAACTTATGTCGCTCCAACTTTGTATAGGGTGTTAACAACTATTTGTGACATCGACCCCTAGAAGAGCACATCAAAGGACACCCTTACTTTGATTGCCTCCTGACAGAGGAAGAGTTACATATTGCTAGTCGCATCAATTCTGGTGACGTCTTGATAGATGTCCTTACATCACACATGTAGGTAGCCAACCCTTTGATCTGCACCACGACGCTTAGTTGGAGTACAATCTAGACTTCTATGCTTGGCTCATGCGAAAGTAAACACTCAATCGTATGCTGACTGCCCTTCAATCCTAGGAAGGATTCTCCCAAAATCTGGAAGGGGAGGGGATAAGGTAAGGTGGGTGAGTCAAATCGGAACCAATTAAAATCAAGCAAACACATAAATACATAAGAAAAAACATACCGCTGTGAAAACCTCAGTCGGCATTTAAAAACAGGAAGAAAAGAAACACATTAATTTGCAATTGAGGAAAAATGTCACGAAAATGTTGAAATAAAGGGTGAAAATTCTAAAAGGAAAGTTTATGTTGGAGCTCAAATGTTTTCATTAAGCAAACACGAAGCCTTTCTTTTCAACAAATAACTCTTTCGGAAGCACTTATAGGAATGATGGTTCATGACAGGAACAAAAGATGTCGCAGCAAGATCGTGCTCACCGACTCCCTTTTACGGAGGAGGAGAGAATGCAGTATAGCATCAGCTTAGAAAACCGTGCTTATAGTCAGCTGAAATTCCACAACATTCACAACCTTGAGAAGGTGGTAGACAAGGAGGAGGCTATAAGGAGAGTACTGGAATAGTGTAACCTCTCCAAGTACCTAGAGAAGTTTGCGCAAGAGCCTGACCACACGAAGTGTGTCAAATTTTTGAGAACGTACAACCACGATCAAGAATGCGGAACGGTGACTGTGGGAAGAGGGGACAATGCTTGATAGGTATAGGTGCCATTGAACCAGGCCTTGGTGGAGAAGGCACTAGGGATGGAGCCTAAGGTGGAGAAGAAACATAAGAGAGATGTGTATGCTATGCTAAAGATGGAGGGAACATGTTTTGACAAATGATGGCATCAACATACAGGATATCTCCGATATTGAGATTCGCATGCCGACAAAATTGGCACACTCACTTTTCTCCAACCAGCGCTATAACTCCCTCATGCACCGAATCAGTGTGCTTGTGCTGGAGAATGTGGCAGCCCACACCTTGGATGAGGTGGACTAGAATGGCTACATGCGCAAGACTATAGACCAAGCAACCAAAACTCTAGCCCTGCGCAGCAGACGGGCATGCAGAGAATTCCCAGCCTCTAAAAATATAGAGAGGAAGAAACCTTCCTTGAAAGCCTCCTTCATTGGGTATGGAAGTGTGTTGATGGTCATCATCTAGGAGGCTGTAAAAGAATCCCAACAAGGAAATGAAGGAGCAGATGAGACCCCAGATAGGTCACCGACCCACCAAGGGAAAGAGCCATCGAGTGATAGGACAGAAATTGAGACAGAGAAGGAGGAGCAAGAGGCTCAATCCAAAAGGAAAAAAAAAAGTAGCCCACTAGAAAGATAGCTCAAAAGAAGAAACAAAATGGGGCCAGGAAGAAGGAAAAAGAAGATCTAGAGAGAGCCAAAAGGGAATCCCTAAGAGAGGCAGTGGAGAGGAAAAAGAAGGAGAAGGAAGAAGCTGAAAAGCTTGAAGAAGAATCAAGGAAAACAGAGGAAGAGAGAGAAAGAAGAGATGTGGAAAAGGAGGTGGAGTTGAGGAGACAAGAGGAGGAAGACATGGTTGAAGCAACTCGCCAAATCCATAGAACAACAAAGCCGACTCGTTGGCCTAGGGGCTTTAAGTCCACCTAGGGAGGACAGACCCAACTCAAGCACTCACGTACCTGAAGTCATGTTGCTCGTGGTCATTGAAGGCAAGGGTAAGGCTCCCATCCATCCCATCTCATCCCTCTTGGTGCCCGCTAGCAATGCAACCACTGCCACCCCAAGCATCTTGGCTAGCACTGATGTGAATAGTTTTGTGGCTTGGATGTAGTACTTCATCAATAAGGAACTAGCACAAGGAAAGAGCAGGAAGACTATGGCCACCACGCCGAAAAGGACGGCCACAGATGCCGAGTCTAGGCAAGATCCAAAATGCCAAAAGATGGAAGCTTCGACCACCGCAATCCCTACTACTATGATGCCACAAGCAAACCATGATGAATATGTTGATGAATTGCTTTCTCAGTTAGAGAAGGAAAGGGAGGAAAGAAAGATAGCGGTGGCCGAGTTGGAAGCAAAAAAGGAGTCGGTGGCAGCCTTTCAACTCGAAAAGACAAGGCAAATGGCTATGCAACAAAAGGAAATCCTTGACTTAAAACAATAACTAAAAGCCAACAAAGAAAAGGAGCAAAGCTAGTGGCAATAGCTCGTAGATGAAAATCAAGAGCTAGTGAAAATATAGAGAGAGTATAAGCTTCTAATCATGCAACATGAGGATCTAGCAGCAAAAATAGGTTGGATCAAATGGGGCATGAAAGAGTTTGCCACAGGGAAAGAAAGAAGAAAGCGAGAAGAGGAATAACACCACAGAGAAATGGAAACCGTGACCGAAAAGCCGAGTCTTGAAAGAGAGGAGCGAGAGAGAATGAGCAAGGAATTGGAAGACCAGGAGCAGAGACTCATGGCCCTAGTACAAAGACAAGGAGAAGGTATGGAAGAAATGAAAAAGAGAGCTGAAGAGTGGGCATGCCAAAATGAACGAAGAGTGAAGACCTTGGCGTGTCACCTAGCTCTCGTGGAAAAAGAGAAAGTCATAGCAGAAAGAAGAGCAAAGGCAGCCCAAGTGGCTTTCAATACTCAACAACGAATCTTCTTGAATACCCTGATGGATGCCACTCACATAGAGGAAGGTTGTCTCCCTCCCCTCTCATCTCTCTCTTTCATATTCTAATAGGGTGTCTAGTACATATAGTCTCTCTTGTAAATTTGTGTCTTGGTTCTTTTGATTCTCTTTGAGAAAAGGGATGTCCTAGCCCATTCTCCCTTTGGCTAGGTGGTGCCCCTCTTTAGTTCTCTTAGTGAGGATTGGAGGTTGGATGGGTAAGAGGCAACCCGTTCATCATTTCAGCCCTCACCATGTATTGGCAAAGTGTACGAGGCAACGGATAGGATGATTGAAAAGTTAAAAGATTTAGTGCCTGATACTGAAAAAAACCACCCTGAGGGAGAAGAGAAGGAAAATGGTGGAAGAAGCCAGACAAAGATTGAGGGATAACCCTATGGCATAACCGCTTGTACCCCTCCCACCATGCCCAAATGACATGCCATCCAGTTTCCATGTGGAGCTCATAGTCTGGGAGAGAAAAAAAAAGAGAAACAACCCTTCAACTTCAGCTTGCTCATCCCTAATGCCCTACGCAGAGTCCTTCCTCTTAAAATAGTGGACGAGGTGATCGGCGTCAGAAGCCGGCTAAGCCAACAATGGCTAGAAGAAAGAGAGAAGAATCCCACCCTCTAGGGCATCGAGGATGTGGATTACTGGAAAAATAAGGTTTTTGAAGTGCCTTGGTCTGTGCTTGGATATTAGTGCCAGTCATTATATCAGAGAAGTATCTGCGATGACAATGTGTTCAAATGGATGGCTTTTTGTAATACCCTCCCTTCTGAGAGAAACAACCCCACCTACATGGTGTATCCTCGTAGGGTAGGAGTAGACTTTGATGCAAACACCCATGGCCGTTACAACTTCCCCATCATATATAACCCCTGTACTACCACCTTAGCCCAGGCCCTCACCTTCACCTCTGACAGCCTAGATGCCACCATGACCCGCTTTATTGCTGACTTCTCCTCCTATCCAAATCCCACCTTCATTATCACATGCAATTATCTTAGGCTATTGAAAATCCTACTTAGGCAAGACCCCACCCCGACAGAATGTGGCCTCCCCCCACTCTTTTTTGAACCTAACACCATTGATAGTTGTGAGATGACCTGCCTAACGATGCGAGCCAACCTTCTACCTTCCTTCTGCCTCGCCGTTCTTGAAGATATGAGTGATAGGTAGTTCATCTGTTGCAACCATACATTCCTCTCCACCACCCCTCTCCAGGTTTGATTGAACCTTAAGGGTTTCATGCAGAGTTGGAAATTTTTGAGTCACTCCATTAAATCCCCTTCACCACCACCTTCTGATGACGAGAACTAGCAATTAATTACTGCCCGAATCTTGTATCTCAACAAGGCCTTTAAAAAAAAAGAAGAAAAAGAAAAAAGAAAGAAGAAAAAAAAAAGAAAAAAGAAAGAAAGAAAAAAAGCAAGGAGCCAGCGACATGTCCACACGCAAGTCATGGCACATAGCTCACAGTCATTGCACTTAGGGGCCCTCAAGTTAGGCACATCTCGTGACCTCAATCAACCGGCCCCATTCCTAACCCCCTAGCCCTTTTTGCCTCCCCACTTCATGCTTAGGGCATCCTAAGGGCAGAACACACCTAAGGAGATAACACTCATTAGAACTGTCAATCTAAGCTACACACACCGCACCTCCCTTTGCATGAACATGGTCCTCAAGTGTGGGACATCACCGAGGCTTACCTAGAGTTAGATCCAAGTCCCTGTTCTACACCAGCACGAGCAGCACCGATCACTGCATGGCGTGGTAGATACTCCCTTAGGTCGCATACTTTCTTCTTCTAGGTACAACAAGATGTTGCAAACAACTAACTTTGGAGGCCCCTGACACACCTTGGGTTCTCTATCCAGAAGCTTCCCAATCAAATGAGTCCCTTAGCCCTGGCCCAGACTCCACCCTTCCAGAATAGAGACCTTGAAGTGCCATGGGATTGGCACTCGTCTCAGAGGGGGGTAATGTTAATCTCAGTTCAAGATGGTAGAAAAATGAAGCAAAAAGCAAAAAAAGAACAGAAAAAGAAAAAAGGTATAGAGGCGGACCCTAAAAGCTCAGCTGAGACAAAAGCACAATTTTAAATAGAAGGCACTTCAAAAAATTGTAAAAACTCTTGTAAAAGAGCACCAGGCTCCCTTCTATGCCATTTGTAAAGGAATAGACAGGTGTAGGCTTAAGGCATGAGGCAAGAAAAGGGAAATAGGAAAAACAACCTTGCCACAAAGGCCGGTCATGTAAAAAGGGATGGGTGCCCATGGAATTTTAGAGCTTGTATATAAAGTTCAAAAAGTGAATGGAAGCTCATTCTTTGGTGTGTGGCTAACAAGAGACCTCTCTCCTTTTCTTCTTTTCTTCTCCTTGTTTGTGTGTGTGTGATATTGAGAGAAGGAGATGGAGAGGGTGAGGGAGTGAGCATGTGGGAGTGAGGGATCAAGAGGGTGAAGCTCTTCACCATTCCTCCTTCTCTTCTTCTCTTCTTTTCCCTTTTCTCATGCACGCAAGGCTATGGTGGATGGATCTTGAAGGAGGAGGCTTGGGCTAGCATCTCGGATAGTGGAGCTATCGGTATGTGCAAAGGAGGAGGCAACTTATTTTGGCATTGAGGTAAGCTCACTACATTTGTAGGCTTGGAGGCGCGTCGGTAGGTGAGAGGTAGCCATTAGAGCTCACTTTGAATGCTCGAAACAATAAGCGGTCCGTGGGTCTTGGTGATTGAGAAAGAGCTCCCATAGAAGGAGGCTCAATAGATTTGTTAAGAAATTGGCAGCTTTAGAGATACCCCTTGAGGTCTAGGTAGACTTGAAGGGCGGCGTTGGAGAGGAACGAATGATTGTAGTGGAGCAGCTATCATTCATATCCTCCTAAGAACAATGAAGGTAGTAGTGTAGCTTGCATAATTAGTCGCCATTTCACAACTATCTATATCATTAAGATCAAAATGGAGGGTTGGGAGGCCATGCTTCTGCAGAGTGGGGTTTGCCTATGGAATATCCTAAGCGATCTAAGGTAATTACAGGTGGTAATAAAGGCCGAGTCAGGGCACAAAGAGAATTCATTGATGAAGTGGACCATGGCGTTATACAAATTTTATGATGTGAAAATAAGGGCATCTTCATATGTATTACAATGCGGATGATAAATTATCGGGAAGTCATACCGGCCGTGGACATTGGGGCCAAAATCCAAGTGTCCATATTGACATCATAGATCTGCCTTCTCCATGTAGGTTGGCATTCATAACCAAGCACAGACCTTGGTACTTCAAAAGCTTTGTTTTGCCAAAATTTAACATCTTCAGCACCCCATAGAGTGGGGCCGTGTTCTCTCTCCTTCATGCATTTCTCCCTGAGCTTTCCTCTGATATTAATTACCTCCTTCACCAACTTGATGGGAAAAAGTCTACATAGGTTGATGGAGAATTGAAAATTAAGATCGAAGGGGTTCTTGGCCATTTCTTGCTGTTCCCAAATCACAAGGTTGGTATGGAAGCTTGCTAGGAATTTGTCCTTGCATGGTGGGATGGGTACATGCGGTGCTATTATTGGTATGGCATTTCATCTTCTTCTTGTTTCCTCCACCATTTTTTTTCTCCTTTGTCTTCATGTTGCCTTTCTTTTTGTGGAGGTATCTGCTTGTTTTGCTCCTCATTTGGTCATGGGGAAGGAGGCAGTGGTATTTGCTTGTTTTGCTCCTCATGGGGAAGGAGGCGGTGGGACAAAAACTTCCTATTGGGGTCCACTTCAAAGTTCATTTTAGCCTCCTCCTCCTTTCTTGGCTCTTGATGTGCCTCTCATGTGAATCCAAGTTCTTCAACTTCTTGTGGGGTTAGGCCTGCTAGTAGGAGATAGGGGCGCTACTCTTCAAGACTAAGGCCAACTCCCATGGGTTGTGGTGGCATCTACAAGCCTACTCTCAGGGTCCTATATGCTATCCCTAGCTTCTTCTTTATAGCTTCTATGGATTTTCCTTCCTCTGCTTGTGTGACATCTAGTAAGGTATTCAGGAAGGCACATTGTTGAGTTTGAAAGCCCACTTGGGTGGCCTCTACTCTGCTTTCAGTGAGTACTTTGTCTTTCTCCACTTGAGCTAGATGGTGTGCCAAGGTTTTCACCCTCCTTTCATTGTGGATTGCCCACTCTTGTGCTCTCTTCGTCATCTCCTCAAAGCTCTCCCCCTGCCTTTGTGTTAAGGTTATTATTCCTAATTCACGTTCTTTCCACTTTTGAGTTATCCCCTCCTCCTTTTCCAGGTGCTCGATCTCTCTCTCCAACCTCTCCACCCTTATTACTGCCATGTCTTCGCCCTCTCAGTGATGCTCTTTCTCTTCCTGCTCTCTTCCTGCTTCTCATGTAGCGAGCTCATCCATGCCCAATTGGACTCTCTTTAGCTGAGCTTCCAAGTCCTCATGCTACATTATTAAGAGTTTATATTCATGTTGTAGTCCAACCAGATCCTGGTTCTCATCTTCGAGCTATTTTCTCCAAGCTTCCTCCTTTTTTTCCTTGGTAATGAGCTTTCATTTTAGCTCGCTAATTTCCTTTTGGTACTCTTTCTCGACTTCCAACTTAGCCACTGCTATTCTCTTTTCCTCCTTGGCTTTCTCCAGCTGAGAGAGTAGCTCCATGACATACTCGTCGTAGTTAGTGGGTGGCATCATAGTTGATGGGAGTTGTGGAAGTTCCTACCTTTTGCCACTTAGGGTCCTGCCTTGACTCGGCATCTGCTGTTGCTGCTGGTCTCTTTTGCCCTATAGTTAGAGTTTCCACACTCTTTGCTTGAGCCAGCTCCTTGCTAACAAAGTATTGCACCTAGGCCATAAGATTATGGGCATCTACCATGGCTGGGGTGCCCTAAGTAGGCATTGCTGTTGTGGGGGTAGGTACCATGAGGGGTGTAATGGCGATCATGTGTGCTTGAACTTGAGCCCTCATCTCTCCTCGGGCTCAAAGTGTCCATCTTGTCTTGTTCACCTTGTTGCTCCATTGACTTGTGTTTGGCCAGCTTGATGTCTTCCTCTTCCTTCTTCCTCAACTCCTCCTTTTCAGCGGCCTTTCTCTTCCTCTCTTCTTCGACTCTTTTTGACTCTGCCTCTAGCATCTCAGACTCTTCTCTCTCTTTCTTCTTCCTTTGCTTTGCCTCTTTCTTCGACTCTTTCTTGGCTTTTTGCAAATCCACTTTCTCCTTTTTCTTCCTTTCTTCTTCCTTCTTTTCTTGTGTCGTCCTCTTCTTAGATTCCTTTGATTTCCTTCTACTTCACTGAGCTTCTTGTTCTCCCTCCTCTTCACTAATTGTCCTCTCACTCGTCGATTGTTCTCTGTCATGATGGGTAGGTGACCTATTAGGTGTTTCATCTGCTCCTTCATCTCCATTATGTGCCTCCTTTATCTCTTCCCAAATAAGAGCGGTTAAGATTCCTCCATACCCAATGAATGAGGCTTTGGATGAAGGCTTCTTTCTCTTGACTCCTTTTGACACTGGGGACTCTCCACCAGTCGGGTCTGCTTCCAAGGGCTAGTGCTTTAGTGGATTGATCAATGGATTTCCACACATAGCCATTCCAATCCACCTCATCTAGTGAGTCAGCCGCCATGCTCTCCAGCACGAGCATGCTAATCCTGTGCATAAGTGAGTTGTATCTTTAGTTGGAGAAGAGGGAGTGGATCACCTTAGCCTGCATTTTGACTTATGATTTGGGGATGTCTTGGATGCTTATGCCATTGTTTGTCAAGAAATTCTCATTTTTCATCTTCAGCATGGCATGAACATCTCTCTTCTGCCTCTTTTCACCTTTGGTTCCAATCACAATGCCTTCTCTACCAAGGCCTTATTGATCAGAATCTGCACTTGCTTGGTTCCTTCTCCCCTCCCCACTGTTATTGTCCCACACTCTCTTCAGGGTCGTATGTCCTTAATAATTCCACACACTTAGTGTGGTCAAAACTTTTTGATGTACTTGGTGAGGTTGCGCTATTCTACAACCTTCTTGGAAGCCTCCTCCTTGGCCACCACCTCTTCGATGTTGTGAATGATCCTGAATTTGAGCTGGTTGTAGGCTTGATTTCCAAGGAAAAGGCCATACTTCAATCTTTTCTCTTCCGTGAAGGGAAGGTGATGGGCTCGATCTTGCTGTGACATCTTTAGCTCTTGTAATGAACCATGGTTCACCATTAGTGCTTTCCAAAACAGTTACTTGTTGAAACAAAAGACTTCATGCTTGTTGAAGTTAGTATAGAAATAGACTTTCCCTTCAAGATTTATTTCAAACTTTTGGGACATTTTACTCAATCGTGAGTTAATGTTTTTTTTCCCTTTTCTGTTCTTAGGTGTGGATTGAGGCTTTTAAGGTATGTTTTTCCTTTTCTTGTTTCCTTATGTGTTTGATTTGATCCCCTTACCCCCTCCTCCTCAGAATTGAGAAGAATCCTCCCTAGGATTGAAGGTTAGAGGGTAGAGGGCATTCAACGCATGGGATAGTGTTTTACTTTCGCATGAGCCAAACATAGAAGTTTGGATTATATTCCATATGAGTGTATCGGTCCATCTCCAAAGGTCAAATGCCTACATGGGTGATGTAAGTGAGGACATTGAGCAAGAAGTCACTAGAGTTAACATGACTAGCAATGTGTAGTTCCTTTTCAGTGAGGATGCAATCTATTTAGGGGTGTCCCCTGAATGTGTTATTCTATGGGTTAGTCACAAATGGACATCAATACCCTATAAGAGGTTGGAGTGACATAAGTTGGGTCATCCTCTGATCTTTTGATTGCGTGTCGTTGCTCTGCATTTGTCATGATCTGACATCCCTCGAGCTCCCATTGAAGGTGAAGAGCATAGGGGTCATCAGGAAAGGGGAGTCACTATCAACAAGCTAATTCAAGTCTTCTATCTCTTGATCGTTGGCATAAGGTGCGCTTGTCATATGAGGTGATGAGGTGTTGTTTCTACGCTTGTTCGTGAGAAATGTCGGTGGCAATGAGCTCCTCAGCTACCTTAGAAGCCTTGACAAGCACAAATTTTGATTCTTCCCAAGAACAACGGAGTGTTTGTACTTCCGTCGCTATAGGCTCATCCAAGAGCCCCAAGTCTAAATGGTCATAGCTTTTAGTAAGCGACATGAAGGTGGCATCTAAGCATATAAGACAGGCAACCAAGTCATCCCCTATGTTCTCCGCTAAGTCCAGGGCCACAATCAGAATCGATCATTGCTCATAAGAGGGTCTAAGGCCGACGGGGGGTTGGGGTTTGATAGAACTAGAGAGTTCAATAGCTCATGGTGGCTACTTTGGTTGTTCTTGAGCTTATGATTGGGCCTTTTGTACAGTAGGTTGGTGGGCTGTGGCTGCTAATGATGCACTACAACATTTGGGTGACGTTCAATGAGCTATAGGACTAGTCATGGCATGTGTGTGAGTAGTAGGCTGTGGTTTGGGTCGATAGACTCACTTTGGTTTGTGTGTTTGTGATTCTGAAGGCTTTGAATCCTAATGCTTTTGCAGCCTTGGCCTTGGATGTGTCATGTGGCCTTGTGTGGTCAAGCTTGAGGGCGGTGTTGGATTTAGTGCCTTTGGCCGTTTTGGCCTTAGGAATCTATATCCAAGCATTAACCTTGTAATAGACTTGCTCTTACAATAGGGTCTTGGGGACCCATCGTAGCTTGACCATACATCAATATCTATAGTTGCATCTTGGCTTCCAAGGGCGTGAGGTGGGGTTCTTAGCCTTGCGAGGTTGTGGGTGTCTACTCCTAGGTGGCGATCCTTGCAGTTTAGGCATCCATTAAAGCTTTGGGTCATGGGCCTTAGCTTTGACTTTCGTGATTTGCTGGTCTTGAGGCTTGATGGGTTGTGACGAAGTGTTGGGGGTAAAGGCGCCTCTCCATAGCTGCTCTTGTATTACTACACTCGCAGTATCCACCACTGCACATTGCAGGTGATGGGCGTCCATCACCGTCACTTTATTCTTATTCTATTAGTGACAGTTTGAATAAAGGAAGGCTTGGTTACACATTGTGACTGTTGGAGTTTCCATTTTTTGTCTCTCTCTTTCTTGCTCTTGCTCTCCCACCATAGCTCTTCCAACCAAGCTTCGATGCTTCTCACCTTTCAATTGGTATCAAAGCATGGCTTTTCGACTTCTCAAGCTTGGTTCATGGAATTCTTAGCTTCCATTCAAATGCCTACAGCATTGGGTCTCCTTCTCGGCAGCCATAGCCGACCTTCTCAAGCTCCCGTCACTCCCTGGCTTCTAGAGCACCTTCCTAGCCTATTGAGGCACCCTCAGAGCCTTTCTTGAGTTTCTTGGCTTGATCCATACGGCTTTTGTGCAAGTGGGAGCATCGTTGGATGCTTGATAGACATTGAGTAGGTGGTTTATGCTATTGAGCTTTGAGTCTTCTAGGTCTGGGATCTTCTTCACTTGGATATTGGATGGTTGATACGCCGTGGTCCGCATACATGTACTTGGGCTAATTTGGGCTTTGCACTTCCCTAGGCATACACCTCTTTGTGTCAGGTCTTGCCAGTGTTATGTGCACTTTTCCCTGTTACACAAGGGGTGTGCCAACTTACTGATGGATTTGTTTGACATGCTTGGGTGTTTGATCGATGTCCATATGACTGGCACGTGCTGATTTATGCCCGCTTGATGATGATTATGCTTTGATAGTCAGTGGTTGCCTTGGTGCATTTATTTTGCCTACAGTTTGCTCTCATTGTACCTGGCTGTAATTTATTGCATTAAGCAGTTATGCATGGATTGACGTGGAATTTTCATGCTAAATCATCCTGATTTTATGTATTGTTGATGGAACTTGATGGGAAACATTATTAGCTATCCGTTTGTGGTCATTTTTCCTTGGTTTCGATGGTATTTTGACTGTTTACAGCAAAAAATAGCAAGTAGTTTTGAGCTATCTGCACCATTTTGGATTCCAGTATGGCATCTTCTTTCACTGATAGTGCTATCTTCAACATCACTAAGCTTGATGGTACAAATTATGCCTATTGGAAGAGCCAAGTTTGGTAGTTATTGGTGCAGAAATCGTAGATAAAGCCACTAAGGATGCATCGCAAGTAGCCTGATAATGAATGGGATGAACTTGTTGAGTTATGCTAGTCTACCCTCATCTTGTCTCTCACCAAACATGTGCATTACAATGTGGTTGAGGAAGCACCAAGTGTTTGGCAAATTTGGGATAAAATTAAGAACCTCTATGATAAGAAAAGTCTGGCAAGTTAGATGTATTAGCTAAAGCAGCTTATGGACCTGCACATGAAGGAGAATATGACAATGCCTGCTCATTTGAGCCAGTTCCATGCTATTATCAAGAACTTGACTTCATAGATATTACTTTTAATGATGAGGTTACTCCATTGTTTTTGTTTGGGACTCTAAGTGAGTCATGGGATGTATTCCGCACTGCCTTATGTGCTCCCACTACTATTTTGAACTTGCATGATATAGAGAGTGCTCTTTTGAGGAAGAGATCAATCGTAAAAACTTGGATGCCTCTCGTGTGTCACATGCTTTGACTGTTAGAGGCAGAGATGGTAATGGCAAGAATAATTATGGGAATGGCCGTGGTGGCAGAGACTCACAAAAGTCTAGGTATAAGTTGCGTGGTAAGTTGTGCAACAAGTCTCGTGGGAGAAATGCTAATGTGACATGTCATCATTGCAGCAAGAAGGGTCATATATGCCCATAGTGTCATGAGTTGCGCAATGAGAAGAGCAAAGAGAAGGGGAAAGATAAAGTATAAGAAAAGTCCTCTAATCATAGCATTATGCTTGCAAAATCCAGTGTGAAAATCGAGGAGATAAATGTCATGCAAACTAATGACTCTGATGGGGAGTACATACTTGCAACTAGTTCTTGTGATGCTACGTCATTGACCAATGTTCACTCTATGTATGCACAGTGCTAGCTTTTGGATTATGGTGCTTCATTTCATGTTACACCATGCCGTGAGTGGTTCCACTCCTACCGCACTATCTCTGGTTTAGTTCGCTTGGGTGATGATAGGTCACTTACTATTGTTGGCATTGGGGATGCACGGTTGCAATTCTCTACTGACAGTACTTTTCTATTACAGGATGTACGTACCCCTAGAAACCCCAAGGCGGCTTATAAGGCAAGACTTGTCACTAAGGGTTTTAAACAGGAGCATGGAGTTGACTTTGATGAAGTCTTTTCTCCTGTGGTCAAGATGACCACCCTACGCTTGGTTTTGGCCTTAGTCGTGTAGTTTGACTTGGACATGTATTAGATGGATGTCAAGACTTCATTCTTGTATGGGGATTTGCATTATGAGATTTACATGGAGTAGCCTAAGGGCTTTGTAGAACCTGGCAGGGAGCACCTAGTGTGCAAATTGAAGAAAAGTCTTTATGGATTAAAGCAGGCAGCTAAGGAGTGGTATCATAAGTTTGATGCCTTTATGCAGTCACTCACAGGGCTACAACAGAAGTGCTATGGATCCATGTCTTTATACAAAGAAATCCTATGATGGCTCATTGCTTATTTTGGTACTTTATGTGGATGATATATTGATAGTACGGAAAGCTCATGATGAGCTAGATGCTCTTAAATGTCAGCTAAAGAAGAGCTTTGAGATGAAGGATTTGGGATAGGCCTCTCACATTCTTGGTATGCACATTAAGCCCGACAGGCATCAGGGACTACTCTACCTCTCATAGAGGGAGTACATTCATAAGGTCCTTGAGCGTTTCTGCATGCAGGACGTAAAGCCTATTGGCTATCTGTTACCTTCTTATGTGAAGGTTTCACAGGTCGATTGTTCATAGACGGATGAGCAGAGGGCTGAGATGGCCAATATTCCTTATGCATTAGCCGTGGGCAATTTGATGTATGCCATGATAGCCACTTGTCCAGATATTGCCTTTGCAATTGGTGTTGTGGCACGCTATATGGCTACAACTAGCAAGAAGCATTGGGATGCCATGAAGGATATCATGAGATACCTGAAGGGCACAACACATATGTGTATTTGCTATGGCAACCAAGATACAAGAGTTGTGGGCTACACAGACTTCGATTATGCAAAACATGCAGATAGTAGGAATTCCACTTCTGGCTATGTATTCACCTATGCTAGAGGTGCTGTCTCTTGGGTATCTAGGGTTCAGAAGTGTACAACTGTCTCTACCATAGAGGCCAAGTATGTTGCAACTGTTGAGGCTTGCAAGGAGGCCATATGTTGGGCCATTTGGTTCATGACCTTGGGATTGATACTATACCTACGCTGCATTTGGATTCTATGAGTGCTATTTAGTTAGCCAGTCTTCCATGCGAAGATGAAACACATTGAGGTGAGATATCACTTCATATGTGGGGTCATGGAGGACAAGTCTGTTGACCTTGTCAAGATCTCCACTAACAAAAATCTTGCAGATCTGCTCACAAAAAGCCTCACTACTGAGTGCTTTGCCTTCCTTAGGAGATTGATGGGTGTTGGATGGGATGTTGTTTTTTTCTTATCCTGTTGTACATATGTACATTGTACTATCTTTTCTTTTTCTTTTCACTCCTCACTGGGGTAGATTCGCCTTTAAGTGGGAGGTTGTTGGGGGTAAAGGCACCTTTGCCTAGCCGCATGTGTATTACTACACTGACAGTGCGTGCCACTGCACACTGTAGGTGGCAGGCGCCCGTCACTATCACTTTATTCTTTATTCTTTTAGTGACAGTTTGAATAAAGGAAGGCCCAGTCACACATTGTGACTGTCGGATTTCCCATTTTGTGTCTCTCTCTTTTTTACTCTTGCTCTTTTGCCATAGCTCTTCCAAGCAAGCTTCGATTCTTCTCACCTTTCACGAAGCACTACCCCCTCCTTAGACATGGTGGTAGGTTTCTTTACCGATGGCTTTGCAGAATTGGAAGGAGTCACACAACCCTTGTTGAAAGCTATAACTATGCGGTCATTGCCCATGGCTAGGTGGATATGCTGCTGTGACTTATAGTCGACATTACAACGAGCTTGCTTCTTAAAGGTTCGTCCTAATAGCGACTTTGTACCTACATCTTTAGTGTTGGGAAACACATAGAAGATCATCGGCATGCTTTCAGACTCAATAGAAAACGACCCCTTGGACTTTCCTAAGAGTTTGTATAATCGGCCCCTATACAATGGGCTGAGTTTGGCGTTACTGGGTTGTAATTGCGGTTTGCCAATTTGGATCCAATGATCATGAGTCAAGACATTAAAGTCAACTCCCTAATCGATCAATGCATTGAAGGTGCATGTGAGCTTGGTAGTGATCGCTATGCTTAGGTAAGATGGTTCTATAGCTTCCTCATCCTCCTCATCGTCCATCTCAGTGATAGTGGCTACTCGTACATTAACAGGGGACTCTAGCATTGGAGGCTCATGCAGTGGGTGCATGGGAGGGTAGTACTTCTTTATGCAGTTGCCTTTGAAGAAGCTTATGCCCTCACCTTCCATGGTTTTGAGTTCTATGTTGCCAGTTTGACTAATGGCTCGACCTTTGAAAGGTCCTAACTCCCTAAACTTCTTTTTTTATTTATGTTCCTTGATTGAGAACAACAGTACTAAGCTGCCCTATTCAAAGTCTCACCGCTTGACATGCTTGTTAAACTAGCTTTTACGTCTTGCCTTCTCGCATATTAGTGCATGGGTGGCTAGAGGCTGAGTTTTCGATAAGTGTTCAAGCTCAACCAGGCATTCTGTCCATGACTCCTTCCCATCCCATCTCTTTTGAAGGGATATCCTTAGGCTAGGAACAAAGAACTCTAAGGGTAGAATTGCCTCAGTTCTATAGGTCAACCTAAAGGGAGTCTGATCCATAGCCGTTTTATAACCTATGCAATAGGGTGTCTCCCCTTCCCTGGCTAAATTGACCTCCTTGACCTTGGCAGGTCCTTCGATTGGTTCACTTGCTTGCCCTTGTCGTTTGGCTCCCAGCAAGATCACTACCCTATCTCCTTTCTTTAATTTTGTGAAATTTTTTGGTAGGTCTTGCAGTTTTTGCTGCTCTTCTACCTGCGTATCCTTAGGTAGCTTCCATCATTCCTCCCTTATCTGTCGGTGCCTTAGGTGGATAGGTAGGTACCCCTTGGTGCATCTAGTCTTGGAAGGTTGAGGTATCTTAGGATTACTATCTGGGCTGACTTCTGACGTAGAATCAAACTCTTTGTCTTTGCTAGAAGAGGAAGTCTCTCCTGGTGGTCCCAGCTCGTTGGAAGGTGAGTCCGTTCTCAGTAGTAGTGGTGCGGCACTTGGTTGGGCTAGGCCTGCTTGCTCGTAGGCATTTGCACCTATGTGCTCCAACTAGGTTCAACCACAATCCATGCACATGACTTCTTTATCTATCCTAAAGGCATTCTACTTGCATGGTCTAGAGTCAGCTCATATTTGTTCGATTACACGTCCCCCAGTGTCGTATTCTGTAATGTCTATTTTCCCTTCACTCACTGAAGGAACAACAGTCTTGTAAATCAAGTTTAAATCATGCACCCTAGACCATTGCCACTTAAGCTCATCCAAGAGATCTTGGAGTGGCTTGAGATTTGTTGCTAGATTGCCAACCAACTTGTCAATCAGATATGCTAGGATCTCAAGGAGCTCTCTTCTATTGCTTGGAACTTGGGTTGTGATAGGGTTGGGTCTTCTGCGTAGGCTTCCAGCCATCATGCAGATCGATACTGAGGGTGTGTCCTTGGGCTTGCAAATTGTCTTGATGGCTTGTTCGTACTCCTCATTGTTCAAGCACGGTAGGTCGATGATAGCAAGAATATGCATCTAGTCTCACTCGTTCTCAAGACACGTGATATATTGGGTTAAGGGCCCTTAGGATTTCCTAATTTTGGCCATCACCTTCAGCATGGTGGAGATGGTTCTCATTCCAGAGGATCTGAAATGCTGTCGACTAGTATGTCATTTAGTATTTTATCTTCGAAGGAATAGACAACACTTTTTATATGATGGGTGCTTGATTCAACAAATAAGGAATCACAGTTGACAGAAAACAAAATAGCATACAATTATTTGTTCTATCAATGAACACAAGAATGTAGAGATAACTGTAGATTGTCGGCTGCTTAAGGAGACTTTGATTTGTAAAAAAGTTGCCTCATCTCAATCAACATAGATGACTTTGATATAATACGCTTAGTGACTCCATAATTGAATAGAATTAACCATGTTTCTGTAGCATGCCCTTTTCTAGCTTTTTTGCATGTATTCTTATTTCCAAAATACTTTAGCCCTTGGTATAAAAATCCTTTATCTTTGTCGAGTTCAACCAAGAAATAGTCTTGTAAAAGAGTCCCATACAAAATGTAAAGCAAATCATTTTGCGCTACATAGAATTTGACCGCATAAACCTTAATACCATAGGCAATTGAATGGCCACCCTAGTAGACCGACCTGCTATGATAATCCTATAGACCCCTGAAGAAGATATAGCAAATGAATACAATATACCTACATTTAAATATGACAATACCATACCATAATCAAAAAGTATAACCGCCCAAGATACTAGACTCAAATAGGGGTCAATATATCAAATACTGCCCTTCAAACTGTACGTGACAATATTTTGCATACAACTTTACCTCAAAACACCTCGATGACTGGAGATATTGTCATTTCTTTCTTTGCAAAAGTGCAATTATCTTAGTGCATATATATTAACTACCTAGCCAATTAAGCCATATCAATACAGCCTAAAAGATGGATTTAATGTTGAATGGGCACATATTTGACAACAAAAATGTATTATACAATGATAACAAATATCTTCTGACTAAACTAATTTATTTTCCCAGACAAATAAGTAAAGTACCTATTAGTTTAGTTCGGTGAAGATCCCTTGATAACTTGATTAGAATAGAAACAAGGTTTGTCCCATTGAACATGCACGTCGGTTTTTATGTGAAGCCACGTAACGTTTACCTTTGATTGAAATTTATTCCGACTAGTTGCCTTCACAATCCAACAAAAATGCCAATCCTTTTATTCTACTACTATGCTACCTTTGAGACCACACATCGTTTTGCTAAATGATGCAAAACAATTACTTCCCATGATTGCCTCATTTCTCTATCCTAACTTTGTGGGGATAAGGGAAGTAGACATTATTGTTTTTCCTAGCTTTACTCTCTGCGAAATCGCACACTTACAAAACAAAAAAGTGCCACACACCAAGGGCCATAAAGAAATCAAATAAGTGTATATTATCTTGACCTCAGCCCTCCTCTTTCTTTTGGTCCTAAAGAGAAATAGAATCGGATCAAATACCCAAAAGCCAATGGAAACTTTTCTTTTAAGACATAAAAACTCCCTTTTCTTTTAAGACATAAAAACTCCAACCATCCTACTCGGAATGAGACAAACATTATCATTTATTGGCATTGTCCCACGAACAAGAATTATATGTTCTTGCACACTTGTTCGATGACTTAAATCAATTCTTATACTGAAATTACTTGTGGTTGGGCTTGACTTTTCTATGCGGAAGTCAAAACATTGACTCTAGACCATTCTGCCACAAATATATTGACATATTGTATCCAAAATATATGACCTTTACCTGGACAGTACGTACGTATCAAGTAAGTGAATCTAACATTTTTCATATTAGTCAATGGATACGAAAAGAGAGGGCCCTAGGCTCAAAACCCAAATACCTCGCTTTATGTTTTTACTTCCATCCTCAATCGCTTGTGAAACCGATAGATTATTAGGTCTATATGTTATATGGGCTTTTCACATGTACCTTTATTTAGGGTAGACTTTTGTGTATTCCTTAGACTTGTAAAAGCATGTTAATATTAACAAATGCTTTTTAAGAAGGAATAATGAAATTGATGAAGAGGATATATTCTATGCATGGCATTGACCAACTGGTAAAAATGTCTTATGGTTATGAGTGCTTTTAGATTTGTGAATGATGAGTTATGGCTCTTATGATTCCGTGCTTGCACAGACGGATGAGATGTGGATTGTGGTGGTTTAGGACATTCGGGTGGGGGTCCTACACTCTTGAGGGAGGTAGGTGTTTTTGATTTTGATCACTCGAGCACCTGAGAGGGCAAAGGGTCGAGTGGTAAGAGCCCCTGTTATGTAGGACGGCTCCTGAGGCTCAGGGAAGCTTAGAGGGGCTCTGAGCCAGTAAATTTCCCTATTGACTACGGATGGAGTGTGATTACATACAGCCCAATCCTGAGGGATTGGAAGGTCCTATCCTAGGCTGGACGGTGTCTTTCTGCGGAAAGACGGTTTTGTACCACTCTACGGAGTGATGGCTCTGGATGTTATGGTGAAATAAAGTATTCGAGTTTTTGAATTGTTTGTTATGTGCTAAAGGTTGAGTTTAGTGAACCTAGTCTAACGGAGTAATAAAAGGAAGCTGATTTTATATGTCCAAACAGTGTGGTAGTATGCCTTGCTAATTAGAAAACTAAGCAAACCCATTGAGGAAAGTGGGAGGCTTCGATCATGATGATTGGATACCTATGGCTAGGTGGACCCAATAATTCAGGTAACTTTCCAACATTAGATAGAGCTGATTAAATCACGACCCTCCCAATACCCGTAGGATTAATTGCCAAGTTTAATACCGTTTTAGGGGGCCAGAGCTAAGATTTTACCTTATGGGTAGGGGGATCGAGTTACACTCTCCCCCGTCTCTCACTCTCTTTAAACAACCAAGTGCGGTGTTAGCCTCACTCCTACCTTTGATTGATTACAAAGTGGTCTTTCTTTGGTGGGTGTTAGATTGCTGTTAGGGGTGACATGTCCATGCTTTCCCTGTGAAGTAGAACTGAGATTCCCATGTGCAACTAAGTCCAAGGTTTCCCGTGGGGAGACGGGATGGTGATGTGCATGGATATGAATTTCAGTCGACTACTAGAGGACTCCTCCGGGTCTGTTAGAGGAGGAACCTCACAGTTACCAAAGGGACTTTTGATCAAATATCGATTAAAGCTTGGATATCTCGCTTAGTGCGGCTTTCACTGGCATAGTTTTGTAATAGTGTATCTTAGTCATGACCTTTAAGCAAGCAAGTTTCTTTTGACATTCACTGCATGCAAAAAGTGGGTCAAGACTATCTGGTTGTCAGGTTGGGAACCTTAAGAATCATATTTTGGCATAAAAAAGTCACCGACAAAGTTATCAATTAAACTCTAAAAACATGGTCAAGCTATATCACATTATATACAAATGTTATACCATCAAATTCGGCCTAGTTTATGCAACTTGTGATGATGCAATGAAATTGGTATCTTTAAGTATGGATGAGCTACATATATTTAAGTGATCCTTCTAGAATCTAATAAATCATCCAATATTTTTAGTAGAAAAAGACTTTATGTTTGCACTTGTCTAGGTCATAGTTTGAGTTTACATATGTTTGTAAATTCAGTGACCTACTTGTAGTCTATTTTGAAAATTTTAAACCTCAACTCATCGGTGATCATAAGATTTTGATGTTTTCACCACTTGAAGGAAGATTTGAACTCAAAAGATGCCAAATCCTTGTACATCGACTCCTAAATCACTAAAATGATACATGTAAAAATCAATGTATGGCCCAAATAATTTCAAACACAATCTTTTTTCGATAAAAATTTCCATGATTCATCAGGAGCCTTTACTTTTTACTACATTTGATGACTCATTAGGTTGCCATTAAAGTTGTATTGGATTGTTATTAAATTTATCAACTTTATAGTTAATAGAGGAATTAAGTTATTTCTTAAATGAGCTATTTGTTTATTGGGTTAGATGTTTTGAATATAGAAACATTTTTCATGATTGAGGGGCTTGCAAACAATGTTAGGGAGTGAGCATAAAGAATATACAATTTAATGTTGCACTTATAAATTTCAATGTTGCTCATGTTTTATAAAAGGGAAACTATAGTGGATGCACTTCTTTTTACTTGAGCATTGACATTAATATTATTAATTCTTGTACTCTACATTTCTAGACCTTTACAATCTTCTCGCTTTCCAAAAAATTGCCATGCTGAAATGGTTAATAACCCAATATGCATTATGTTAGAGTGATTAAAAAGTCAGACAATGTCACAAATGACGACATATGAATATCTCAATATGTGTCATGCCCATTTTATTACCGGCCATTCCATTATACATGACCAAGAGGTGCCTTAAAATAAGTTCTATTATAATGGCCTGAATCCACATAAAAGCATAAAAGTATGGAAACACTTTGTAAGACAGTGGAAAAATGGATTTGCATATATGGTTTTGGATAAGATTATAAAAGGTATGTTGTGCCCATTGCAAACTCTCTTTCTCTCCCTCTTTTCCTTCTCTTCTCTTGTTGCATCTCTCTTCTTCTTCTCTTTGAGCTTCATTGGTTGCATCTATTCATTTCATCTTTTTCTTGCTTGTGATTTTCACTGATTTGTGTTGTGCCCATTGCAAAAGCAAACTCTCTTTCTCTCCCTCTTTTCCTTCTCTTCTCTTGTTGCATCTCTCTTCTTCTTCTCTTTGAGCTTCATTGGTTGCATCTATTCATTTCATCTATTTCTTGCTTGTGATTTTCATTGAGTAAAGAGAGAGTAGCTTCACAGCTACACTACCTAAAACACTACAACAACCATGGGTGTCTGGATTGGCTCCTTACTTCATCATCATGATGTGAAAGAATAGCTTAGTAGGGAGACATTTGAGACTTCCTAACGATATACCCTGACACAACATAAGGAGTGGAATAAAGAAAAGACTAGATTTGACATGGTTTTTATTGATCTACATATGGTTATGAGTTGAGTGAGGTTTGATGTATTAAGGAGGCATCTTAGCTTTTTTTTTTTGCTTAGTTGGTTTAGGTCAGCTTGGCCTTCGCCTTGTAGCTTCCCTTACCTCCCATTTGGGACTGTTGTTTAGGAGTAAATTTATTATTTGTGAGATAATAGTAGAGTAATTGTAGTAGTGCTTTGGAATATCTTTATATTTTTTGCTATCCTCCTCCTTTGCCATTATAATTGCTTGTGATTTTCCTTTGAAATCCCTTGCTATTGATTCTTTATATTTTGTGCTATCCTCCTCCTTCGCCATTCTAGTTGCTTGTGATTTTCCTTTGAAATCCCTTACTATTGATTCTTTTTGGTATCCTCGTTCTCTGCTATTGTACTGGCTCTTCTCTTTGCTTTGATATTCCACACTATACTTATTATTTGTCGTCTTTCTTTCTCTTGATGGTTCTTGTGAATGTTTTTGCTTTTAATTGACTTCTGTATCATTGCACTTTGTCATTCTCTACTATCATTGTTTATGTAGTTCCCCTTTTATTAATGAAATAAAATGTGTTAATTTTGTAATAATGAAGACGTTATGGGGTTTTTTTCCTAAGAAACCTTCGTGAAATAGGATTTAATAATATTATAAACATATCAATCATTAATATACCTTGCTTATTATGGCTAAGTGTTTAAAGGCTTCGGGATGTGTCTATATTTTAGAATTTTTGAGTGTGAATGTAAAAAAGATAGAGAAAATAATTTTGCATTATTTTCTAGATTTTTTGGACTCTCTCTCTCTCTCTCTCTCTCTCTCTTTCTAAGTTGAGTTGGCACTTCTTAGATAACCTAAAATTTGTTGATCATTAGGATGCACTTGCACTTGATTGTATCCAGAGAAGCCATCCAAAAAATTGTAGGCCTCTTTGCCAATCACTCTCTCGAGCATATGCTCAATGTACGATAATGGATAGTTATCTCTCTTTGTAGCAGCATTTACCTTCTTGTAATTGACGCACACTCTAATCTTTCCATTCTTCTTCAATACAATGACTATGGGCAAAACCCAGTCTATATGCTCAATTTTGTAGATGAATCTTGCTCTCATAAGCCAAACAATTTCTTCCTTGATGGCATGGGCATGCTTTGGATTCATGAGATATGGTCACTACTTGGACTGACGTTGCCTCAGGTGTCGTGGGTATGTTGTGAGTCACTACACTCGGGTCTACCCCTTCGAGCTCTTCTAGGGACCAAGCAAATACGTTTGTATAATCTCATAAGAGAGCAATGAGACTTGCTTCCTCTTCCTCGGTCAAGTCATCGGCTATAAAGACAAGTCGGGGTGTCTCCCCTTCCCTGGCTAAATTGACCTCCTTGACCTTGGCGCGTTCTTTGATTGGTTTGCTTGCTTGCCCTTGTCATTTGGCTCCCAACAAGATTACTACTCTATCTCCTTTTTTGAATTTCGTGAATCACTTTGGTAGGACTTGTGGTTTTTGTACTCTTCTACTTGTGTATCCTTAGGCAACTTCTATCGTTCCTCCCTTAATCATCAACGCCTTAGGTGGATAGGTAGGTCCCCCTTGGTGTGTCTAGTCTTCGAAAGTCGAGGTATCTTAGGATCACTATCTGGGCTGACTTCCAACTCAGAATCAAAATTTTTGTCTTCGCTAGAAGAGGGAGTCTCTCTTGGTGTGGTCGCGGCTCTGAAGGTGAGTCCATTCTCAATAGTGGTGTGGCACTTGGTTGGGCTAGGCTTGCTTGCTCGTAGTCAATTGCACCTATGTGCTCCAACCACGTTCTATCACAATCCATGCACATGACTCCTCTCTTTATCCTAAAGGCATTCTGCTTGCATGGTCTAGAGTCAGCTCGTATTTTCTCGATTACATGTCCCCCAACATCGTTTTCTACAGTGTCTATTTTCCCTTTGCTCTCATCCTGAAGGAACAACAATCTTCATATTCATCGTTAGAGCTATCTTTGTCCAAATGCTCATCATTTCCCAAGTCTTGATACATCTCTTCTTGTTGGTCGAGGACTAAGGACCAATTGTACATCAAGTTTAAATCATGCACCTTGGACCATCGCCACTTAAGCTCATCCAAGAGATCTTGGAGTGGCTTGAGATTTGTTGCTGGATTGCCATTAAACTTGTCAATCAGATATCCTAGGATCTCAAGGAGCTCTCGTCTATTGTTCAGAACTTGGAGTGTGACAGGGTTGGGTCTTTCGCATAGGCTTCCATCCATCATGCAGATCGATATTGAGGGTGTTTCCTTGGGTTTGCCAATTTTCTTGATGGCTTGTTCATACTCCTCATTGTCAGAGCATGGAAGGTAGTCGATGGTAGCAAGAACATGCATCTAGTCTCACTTGTCCTCAGGACATGGGATATATTGGGTTAAGGGTCCATATGATTTCCTAATCTGGCCGTCACCCTTCAGCATGGTGGAGATAGCATCTAGGTCAACTGGCGTAGTCTTCTAGGTGTCTATCTCTACTTTTACATCCTTCATTCGATTGCCTAGGAAGATGAGACCATTGCCCTAGTCTTCTATGACTCTCGCATTGTGCATCCAGCGTCAACCTAGCAAGATGCCTTAGTCCACTCCCTTCATGGCTATAAACTCAACAGAGAATTGGAATCTTGCGATCTTCACTGGCCAATTTTTTAACACATGGAATGGTTTCACCTTCATTCTGTTAGCCAGTGTGACGTTGGACCTAGTAGTCTCGACCGATGGGTTACCCCAAGTTTGGAGTACTGCATGACTTAGCAAACTACCTCTCACTCTTGTGTCTACGATTCCCTTTTATGTGACATCTCCAAGAGCTAAGACCGACAGAATTTCATGCATCTTTGTGCCTTCCCAGAAAGCATTGACATGTAAGGACTTAGGCACAGAGTGCAGTCTCAGGTCGATATTTGTATTTTTGCATCGTGCTCGTGTAAGTTTGTATCAGCTTGCTCATTTGATTCTTTGACCCACTGTTTCAACTCTTGCCATAGCATTGGATGATACCTAAGTACATTTCCTAAGCTTAGAGTCACAGGGGTGGTCACCAATGTATCAAAAGCAGGTTGCTAACCGCTTACCTCTCTCCTAGCTCCGCTATTCTTGGCAAATGGCCTTGACTAGTTTACTGACCCATAGCATTTAGACTTTGTCTAAGCAGCACTGCTTGTGGTGCAGTCGCATCCCTCAATTTTGGTCATGAGGGTGAGATTGGCGTGTTTATGCTTGAGAGATTATCAATCTCATCTTCTAGTATGGGCTCAGCGCCTTTTAGGTGCTCTTGGTGTTCTTTCATCTACTCTTTCACTTTCTTGATGGCTTTGAGTTGGCGCTTCAGGTTGGGGTACTCCCCGACCTTAGCACTTTCCTTTTCAGTTGTCTTTATGCCTCTGTGTATCAGTGACTTTCTTTCTAGCAAGTAGTGTAGTGGAACTTTTCATTTTGAGTGTGACCTTAGCATCTGGTCTCTTCTTCCTTCGTCTCTGACTCTTCTTTTCGATTGAGGTTGTATCGAGATTGCTAGGCCCTGGCAATGACATGCTGGCCTGCTTTGTCTGTGCACGGGTCATGACATGCAATGTGATAGGTATAGCCTCCCCATTGAGTGTTTTGATACCAAACAACCCCAATGGGATTGATGGCTTGTTTGCCAGATTAGAGGATGGCTTCTATATAGAGCAATTAACAAAGAGATGAGTGATTCCACACTTAGCGCATCTTAGATAAGTCTTGTCTCTATTTTCTTGCTCTCTCGGGGCAGCGTGAAGAAATGTGTCTTGGGTGACCGCAAGTCTTGGATCTTGGGTCTACCCTCCTAGGCCTCTGCCTCTCCCTCTACCTAGCACCATCATCGGTACTGATCGGTAGTCCATAAGGACTGCATTGCCTTCTTTGTTGTACAATAAGTAAGGGTGTATATAAGGTTCTTTGCCTTTCAGCTCCTCCATATAGTGGACTGGAGTGTCACTCAAAGGATGGGTTACATAGGGTCTAGGTGGTCTAGGGATACCCATAGGGTTTATCTCCATCCTAGGGATAGTGCTTAGTGTCATTAGGTGCTCAGAGGTCAATGGGGCTCCCCTTCCAAAGAAGTTTAGCTACCTATTAACAAGGTAGGGTTGACCGTAGCCTCTGAGTATGGGATTCTTTGAGTAATTGACAATGCATGGAGTCATGGCCGAACCTACTGTAGTTAGTGCAAGGTCGTGACCTAGGGTCCTGACACTCAACTAGTAGGTGGTTTCTGCCACAATACATGCATTGGATGTGTGGGCACGTTGGTCATCTCATCATCTTCTACAATTTGTCTATTTCCATCTCCATCTTCTTTGCTAACTCTTGTCCTGAATTAGTGCCCTTCACTTTATCCTAAGCACTTGGGCCTGATCTCTCACTCGGCGTTGAAGCTCTCTTAGAATTCCTAGTGCTAGACTCTTCTGGATTTGAGCTCTTGGAGATTCTCTCCTTGAGCTAGTCATCTACTCTAATAACTTCTTCAAAGACCCTTGTCAGCGCATCTCGCTGCAGGCTCGAGCTGCCAAGGATTTGTAGAGCTCTTCACTTTGTATTCTGTTAATGAATACTGTGGAAACCACTCTTTTATTTGGTCTCTTGTCCATAGGGATTCCTTTAAAGAGGATCCTCACATGGGTCACGTAATCTTGGATGTCCTCTTTCTCTCTTTGCTTGACATTCATGAGTTGCACTAGCAAGTTGTCAGAGTATCCTAATTCGGAGAATCTCTTAATGAAGAGAGTTTTCAAGCCATTGAAATTGGCTCACTCAGTAGCATCTAAACTCGTGTACCAGGTCTGACCCTTATTGCCTAAGCACAAAGTGAAAGCTTGTGAGCGTTGAGTGAGATCAGTGAGGTTGTTGGCCTTGTTGACCTACTCAAACTGCTCTACGAAGCTATAAGGGTATCGACTGGTATTTGTATAGCTGTTTCTCTACTATGAGAATTTTTGATTGGTCCTTAGAGCCTTGGCTGACTCCTAACCCTGCCAGTAGCAATGTTGCTAATGCTGCATCACTCTACTTTGCTGATGTGTTATCTAGCAGCCGCTTCATCATCGCTTAGCATGAGGTCTCCTTCTAGCGCTCTCTCGTTCTTTGTTCGAGGGCTAGCACTCTCTGGATCTCTCACATTTCCATGCTTTGGCATAAGCTCCTAGTCTGTTGATCCTAGTTATAAGTGACTATGCCTTGCATATCTTTGTGTGCTAGTTTCCTCTCCTCCTCAAGGTCGGCTATGATGTCCTCTAAAGGTCTGCCGCGATGTTCTAACTAGGTTTGAGCATCATATCTGCTCACACTAATTGCTGGATCGCCTTAGGAAAGTCTCTTAGGTCAATTTCTTCATTGTTTTTACGATCTGAGCTGCCCTCTGCCATGTCTAAGATTTCTTGTTCTGCCAACTTGTGGATCAGGTTGATGAGGTCGGGTAGATCCACTTTCTTGATAGTGTCGGTCTTTGCTGTGTCTTGCTTTTCAGTTGTATTCTTCACTTGGTTCTACACTTAGGGATTCAATCACTTGGGATCTTCTCTTAGTGGTGGGTTCTTTCAAGTTTTTATGTCTGAGTGATTTTCTTGTTAATTACAAACACTCCTCAACTTACCTTCACTGTGTGTGTGTGTACTTTTTTCCATGCACTGTGCGCAATCAGGCTTTTAGCTTTTCTTAAGTGTGTTTCAAGTGCTGAAAATCAGAGTGAATGAGGAAATAAAGTGTTTAAGTGGGTCTTGCACTCTCGTTTATGGGTTTGACCTGATAGACTTGTATGTTTGGTTTCAGGTCATCCTTGCTGGTTTATAGGGTTTTCCCTATGCCTTCCGCTCAGTGAAGATTTGTTTTGAGGTTTACAACTCCGTTTGATACCGCTGATGGGATGGATCACTAGATAGTTGACTAGCATTGCCCCTATGTCCGCATCTTGTGATTCTTCTATTCCTTGTGCCATAAAGGTGTTTCAAGTGTCTGTATGGCCTTTGGAGGTTCGTACGGCCAGTGTCTAGGTGGGTCTGGTCCAGAATTTAAAAAATTTGACAAAAATAAAATTCAGTCCAACATGTCTGAATTGTAGGAGCTGAGTGTATAATTCAGATAGTGGGTTGAATGGTAGAGGGGGCTGAGTGGAACTAGGTTAAATTGGGACGTCTGAATGACATGTGGCACACGTGGGCCAAAGCCAAATGTAGAGTTTGGATGGTCCAAATGGTTGGTGGGCCGAATGGATGTAGTTGAGTGGATGATTGGTCGAGTCGGGCAGTAGGGCGCCAAGGCCGAATTGGGTGGGCCGAGCGCCGAGGCCGAATCCATGTGGGCCGAGTGGCTGTGTGTCTGAGTGAATGAGGCCGAGTCGGTCAGGATGAGTAGGCCAAAGACAAGTGGCCAAGGGCCGATTCTGGGACTCAACCTAGAATCGAGCCGCTTGGACGGGCCAAACGCAGTGTGTTTCTTCATATCAAAATGACAAAAAGTTCATGAATTGAGAGATTCAAGGCAAGGTAATCATCGGCACTTCTAGATCATATCTATGGATTAAGGAGAAGGGTTGGATATACCTGTAGTGGGCAACAAACTCATCGGTGGTAAGATCGAAGCGAAGCCATGCAATGGAGCTCTCTCTCTCTCTCTCTCTCAATCAGGGTTTCAAATGAGCTCTCCCTTGGCCTCTTGGCTATTAAAACCCTTCCCAAAGGTCTCACCACTCCTAATCACTCACTCATTGACCTTAATCCCCTTGAGCACTCTTGTTTCCCTGTTTTTCTTGATTTGTACACTGTTTGGGCCTATTTTACAACAGTAAACCCTACGCTTTTCCAATTGGATTTCTTAATCCTAACCTACTCTAAATGCAACAAGAATCAAAAGTAAAGTACTGAAATGATTTCTCCTTCTCTCCTAATCATCAAACCACCAAGATAACCAAAACACTTACTTGTTATGAAGATTAAAAAACCCAAAACTTTCTACCTATCTCGAGCTTTAGTTTTCGGGGATGAAACCCTTACTTCGATGCTTAATTTGAGGCGTGCAAGCACTCAAGCTTGAATCCGTTGGTCCTAGAAATGGAACCAAAATGTAGAGGGAACTCACACTCAACTGCTAAGACCCATGGACCGCTTATTTTTTCAAGTGTTTCAAGCGAGCACCTATGGCTATCTCTCACCTAGTCGATGCACCTTCCATCCTACCGTGGTATAGTGATCTTACCTCAATGCCCGAATGAGTTGCCTCCTCCCCCAAGCACACCGGTAGCTCCAAGATTCTTGATGCAAGCTCAAGCACCCTCAAGTCTCCACCTCCAAGCTCCATCCTCCATAGGTGCACGTGAGAGAAGAGAAGGGAAGAGAAGAGAAGAGAAGAGGAGAGAAGAGAAGAGGAGAGGAGAGGAGAGGAGAGGAGAGGAGAGGAGATGGTGGAGAGCTTCACCTCCTTGATCCCTCACCCTCACACACTCACTCCCTCACACCCTTACACACACTCTCTCTCAAGCACACACAAGCAAGAAAAGAGAAGGAAGAAGAGTTTCTTGTTGCCACACACCAAAGAATGAGCTCTCATTCACTTTTTGAACTCTATATACATGCCCTAAAATCCCATGGACACCCATCCCCTTTTTTACATGACCCCGGCCATTGTGGCAAGGTCCTCTTTTCATTCCCTTCTACTTGGCCTATTTCTTTAGCCTATGCCCATCTACCCTTTCATTAAAAGAAACATGGGGCTATGGTGTAGTAAAAAAAACTCCTAAGGTGCACCTAGAGGAGTGAAGAAAAACCCTGAGTTTAAAGGATGTAGTTCAGTCCTAGAATAAAGATAAATGTTCAAAACTTAAATTTAGACTTAGGGTGCATACACATGGACATTGGGACATTGGTGAGAGCTTAAGGTTTCTCAGGGGATACTGCCCTAAACTAGGATATCTTGCAACCCTAAAGATGTGTCCATAAGGAGATGTGCTTAGTGCAATGCTAAAGGTGTTTAGCTTTACTGGCCTAAGAGCTATGCCTATGTGACTTAACTATGCATCTCATGACCGAGGACAATTAGTAGCATGGCTTTATGGTCCTAAGTTCAAATGATTACGAGGACTAGATGTGTTCCTAAGGTGTGGACTCGATAACACTAGTTCCTATATGTGTTTTGTCTAAGTTCCTATGTGTATGTGTGAGTGCTTGATGCAAGGTAGCGATTGAGTGGACTTGCTAACACTAGTTGAATAGTGCATATGTGGAGCTAAGTGTTATGAGAACGTGTGTGCTCTAAGGTGGTGACCTCCTATGCACAAGTGTGTGAGCGACCATGCAAGTGAATGAGTGCCTATACGAGCCTAGGAAATTGATTGCATTTATTTTCCTACATTGCCTATACTAGTGGTGCCCCTAGCTAAGTGTAAATGTGTAATGGTGGATGAGAGAGAGAGAGAGAGAGAGAGAGAGAGAGAGAGAGAGAGAGAGAGAGAGAGAGAGAGAGAGAGAGAGAGAGAGAGAGAGAGAGAGAGAGAGAGAGAGAGAGAGAGAGAGAGAGAGAGAGAGAGAGAGAGAGAGAGCTATGAGTGTGTGACTATAGGTGGATGGCCATATCTATGTGTTCCCTAGCATCTAAAATGAAGCACTACTAAAAATGAACCTTAATTCCACATAGGAACAACAAGAATCCATAAACAAATAATAAGAAATAATGGTTTCCAAGAAAAGAAAACCATAGTCATGTATTGTATTAAATGATCACATATAATCTATAGTTGAATTGAGAAAGATGGCAAAAAAATATCACGAAGCTTAATTCCACATAGGAATAACAAGAATCCATAGACAAATAATAAGAAATAATGATTTCCAAGAAAAGAAAACCATAGCCATGTCTTATATTAAATGATGTTAACATCACATAGAATCTATAGTAGTATCTGAATTGAGAAAGATGGAAAAAAAGAAAATCATGGAGCTTAATAAGGCCAAGAACTCATGCATGAATACTCATCTTCATGCTAGGGGGACATGATAACTCACCCTCATGTTAGATGGGAGGATCTAAGAACCTCAAGAGCTCCACAAAGGGAGAAACTTACAAATGAAATTTCAAACGATCAAAAGATGCGCACAATGCTTAGTTCCCACTTTTTACACTAAACCCTAATTGCCTAAGTCTAGTATAAGTGGCATGCCTAAAGTTTGTTACATTACAAGCCATCCCAACCCAATATATTTTTGTCCTCAAAATTAGAAATGAGGTATAATATGCAATGGAAGCTCATGATAAAAGAAACCCTCATTGCATAAGTCCTTTGCTATGCAAATCATCCATAGAAGAGTAATGAAAACCTCCAATGAATACAACAAAAAAGGAAAGTCAAAACAGTGAATTTCTTGTGCATAGTAAGAAATAAGGTTTTCTAAATGCTCATAACTCTTTGTAGACAATGCCAATGTGCACAAATAAGGTGTAGTTATGGAATAGACATCAGCTAGCATGTATCCATCACATAAAAGTCAAAACTTGATGGAGTAGGGCAATTTATTTCACTATCCTCAATTGCATTTTATGGAGAACCCATGCAATCACACTATCCATGTGACTACACTATTTTATGAGGGGTTCATGTCTTCATGAAAATGGTTAATTGTACTTGAATGTGATCATAAAGATCTTTGATTTGAGAAACACCAATAGTCATGTGGTGAGTGTTGTTGAGGTAAGACAACCACCTAAGTCAAATAGAAACATATAAGAATAGAATTTTGCAATCGGATTAGCCTTATACCCACTAATAGAACCATATATGATTTTGTAGACCCATTTATAGCCAATAACTTTCTTGCACTTAGGCAATGGTACTAGATCCCAAGTCTTACTGGCCTCTAATACACCCATCTCCTCATCCATTTGCTGCATCCCAATAAGCATGACCAATAACATCCTTAAAAAAAGTGGGCTCAACATCCTCAACTTCCTTTACCATATAAGCCTAATGGTTAGGCACATAACCTTCAAAAACAAATCTTTTAACAAGGTATATGATCCTACTAGACCTGCGTACCATTGGATCAGTTAATGAAGCCTTTACATTACCATGTGCTCTTTGTACACTTGGTGTCTTGTGACTGAAGGAATACCAAGCTCACCATCCAAACTCTCTAAACTACTAGAATCTCTATCAAATCCCAAATGACTAGTAGATTCATAATTACCATCCAATACTTTATTCTTTCATTTGTCTTTACCTACAACACTTGTAGATCCACTTGAAGATGTGGGACTGCTCCTTAGTCTCCTGACCAAGAGCTAACTATAGATGTAGTACGAGATGATATTTCTAGTCCACTAAGGCTCCATGACTCTTGCTTTTCTTTTTGCACATAACTATCATATACAATACAAGCAAACACTTTCAAGTGTGACACATCAAGCTTTTTGCCTATAAAGCATTCTTTGGGGGGATCATTCCACAAATTGCAACTATGGGAGTTCTACTCATAATATGGACAATAGTATCAATAGTTTCAAACCAAAAATGTTTTGGCAAATTATTTTTAGCCATATCTTCTACAATATGCATATTTTTTCCATCATTCTTATCTTGATGAAGTGGCAACATTCTTTTGGCCCCTCGCTTCCACCTCTTGCCCCTGTTCTACTACCTTTCTCTTCAATCCAATAGACATGGTGAGGTTGGTTATGAAATTTGGTGTTTTTTCCATTTACTTAAAGAAAAGAAAAGAAGAAGAAGAAGAAAGAAAAACAAAAAAATAGGTCATGAGAAAAAGAACTTTGGTTCTTATCATGCTGACTTGCTCTTCAAAAAAAGACGAAAACACCCTCGAGTGAAAGTGAAAGAAAAAAAAAAGAAAAAAAGAGAAGGAAAAAAGAAGAAGAAAAAAACTTAAAGAATAATTAAAATCAGTATGGGAGGAAAAGAAGAAATTCCTTATCATAACAAGTCTTCCTCCAAGAAAATGTGGCAAACACCCTTAGACATGAAGCTAGCCATGGAAACAGTGGCAATACTCTACAGTACAAAACAATTGACTCCTCAATTGAAATCCCCAGGATGCAATTTTGAAGCCACCTCCCTTGGTGCATTGTGACATGTATTTTCATCAGTGCATCTGACTCCTACAGTAGATGAAATCTCCTACTGCACTCCTAGTTCTTGATTAGTTGAATACCTCCTTGGATACGCCTCTTCATCAATTGACACTCTTTTACATTATCAACAAGATGAAGCCAATCTTCATCAACAACCCCTCAGTGATGTGAGTTTTCATCTTAATGTGATGGGGATGTATGTATGGGCTATCCTTTGTATCTATCAACAAAGCGTGAGACAGAGGGGGGATTGAGTGTGACTGGTTTTTCCTTTAATCAACTTTGAGAGGTGAGGATTGAGGGATGTTACAACATTTGGTGACTAGGTACGTTTTCATTTTCCTATACATACATGGCATGGACCTCTACCATCACCATAGGACACGCCAGATGGGTTGGGAAGCACTAATGCACCATTAACTGTGCATGCTGGCACTCTCCCTTTGCACCATTCCTCTTGTCAATTTCTCATCTGGATGCAAGATATGGGTTCTCCTTTCTTCCTCTTTGATTGATGTGAGAGATGGGATGAGAGACTGATCTATCATTCTTGCATGAGTGCTTGTTGAGTTGAGTGATGTACTCTTCGTCATTGATAACTTAATGGCTCTTCATCAACAACATGACCTCCTTGGATGTTGCTCTGTGGTCCCTAAAATGCTACACGCATGTTGTGGTGAGCTGTGGTATCTCCTACAAACGAATCTGACACCCAACACATTGATGATGGCCCACCTCGACCATTTGAGCAAACCAAGTGTTTCTAACCCCACCTCTTGCACTTATATATATGTCATGTTTTAAGTGTGGGGAAGCAAGGGTTTTTTTTTACCCAACTGTCCTACTCCACCCCGTCAACTATCCTTGGGGGGTCTTTCCTTACCCATTTCGCCCTTTCCCTTGTTTTTTCATTCTTCCAGGTGAAGGCATCTTGCATTCAATGGAACTAAAGTCAGACCTTATAGTCCTATTCGTCGCTTCAAATTTGACATTGTTCTTTTTACTACCTTTTTTTAGCAATTGTTTCTTAATTATTCATTTTTGAATAATTTTATGCAAATCGAATGTGTTTCAATGCGAACACATCTTTTTTACGTCAGACTTGTAGTTTGACCTTATAGCACTAATCCTTCCCTTTTCTCGGACATTTTTTCTTTTTATTACCAGTCATTCCTATTGGGGGTAAAGGTGCCTATGCCTAGCTACTTGTGTATTACTACACTGATAGTACCTGCCACCACTGCACACTGCAGGTGGTGGGCGCCCATCATTGTCACTTTATTCTTTATTCTTTTAGTGACAATTTGAAAAAAGGAAGGCCCAGTCACACATTGTGATAGTTGGAGTTCACATTTGGTCTCTCTCTCTTTCTTGCTCTTACTCTCCCACCATAGCTCTTCCAAGCAATCTTTGATCCTTCTCACCTTTCAATTGGTATATCAGAGCATGGTTGCTCCAGCATTTTGACTTGACTCGTGACTCTTCATCTTCCTATCAATTACCTACACTCATTGGGTCTCCTTCTCGGCAATCATAGTCGACTCTCCCAAGCTCCCATCACTCCCTGGCTTTTCCAACACCTACCCGGCCCATTTGGGCACCTTAGGGCATTCCTTCAGAAGCATTGGAGCTCGCTTTTGTTATTTTACTTTAGTCCACAGGTTTTGTGAAGCAGGGCAGCCATGTCCTCTTGCTTCTTGTGATGCCTACTCTCTACTGGTGACTTTGCCCTTCAAGAAGGAGCTCCTGGGGGTCCTTGGCTACTCCCCCAACCTTGCCTTGGATTTTCCTAGTACTTCCACAGGTCCTAGATCAGTTTTAGCTAGCTTGAAGACTTGCAAAAAATTCTTTTTTTACTTCAGTCCTCCCTTGGCACTCATTAGCAGCTTGAAAACACTTTGTTTGGCACTTGGGAATACCCCCTTGATACTCGACATTGGTGGTTATCATTGGCATTGATTTGTAAAATAATTTAGCTTAATCCAAGACTATTTTCCATAGTCCACAGGTAGTCACAAATAGTATTACATCAGCACTTTATGTTTATGCTTGGTTGGCATTGACATTGGTTCCTCGGTTGGTCCCAAATGCTCCCCTCGAATGCTAGGGGGCTGTATGCCTATGATATGAGATGATTTTGGGGCTGGATTTGCTCTGTCATTGATTGTTTTACACAATCCACAAGTAGCACAAAATAGGAAAGCCCCTTGTCATTACACTTTATGCTCATGCTCCATAGTCATTTGATGCTCGATTATGCCCAATTGGTGCCTATACATATGGGAAAGTATGCCTATGGTTTGTCTATGGTTTTGAGCTTGGATTGAGGCACTGTTTGCTCAGTTTTGGATGTTTATTTGCTGCCAAAATATTCAAGGCTGAAGCTTATTTGCTTATGTTTGGATATGCCTGTTGGATTCGAGCTATGTCTTGGATGTATACATTGATGTAGTGACTCTCGAGGATCGACATAGAGATTGGATTTGCTCTTGAATCATTGGTTGAGCTTGAGCTCGCTTTGCATAGCATTGGGATCTTCAACTTTGATGTACTTATGACATGTACTTTGCTTATGTTTGACTATTCTTGACATGCTTGGCCTATGCCACTACTACATGTTCGTTACATTGTTTAAAGTTAGATGCTACTGAACCTTGCTTTGGCTTGACATTTGATTTCATGGAGCTTACTTTGGCTATTTCTTGACTTGCCAGAGTTACAATTTGGATGTACTTGATGTCTATGGATGTTATGTATGAATGCTACATGGCCTATATGCTCATGAGGTCTTATTGATGCTTAATCATGGATCTTCTGACACTGATGCTATCATATGTCCTTGTTGAGCTTCTTTGCTTGATATTTACAAATTTTGTGCTAGTGGGAGCGTCTTGATACACTTGACAGACATTGAGTAGGTGGTTTATGCTACTTGAGCATTTTGATACTTGAGATTGTGATCTTAACTTGGATGTTGCATGGTTGATATGCAGTGGTCCTCACAGATGTCAGGTCTTGACAGTGTTGTGTATACTTTGCCCTATTACATAGGGGGTGTGCCGGCTTATTAACGAATTCATTTGACATGCTTGGGTGTTTGCACGATGTCCATATGACTGACACATGCTAATTTATGCCCTCTTGATGCTGGTTATGCTTTGTACTTAACACAATATTAACGAGTTTCAATTCCCATTTTTAAAATACAAAAGGTGGCACCCAGATAACATGCCCATAAGTTTCTCAAAACCATATGATGTGACCTATCATCGGAAAGTGCTTGAAAAATGGAATCTATTGAGCTATAGAGCGCTCGATTTGGAGTTATAGTGTTCAAGTTATGAAAAATCCAAAGATTTGACCACGTGTCCCAAACTTATGGAAAATTCCCATATTCCCCGATATGGTGTTACTTGCTATTTTCTACTGTAAACAGCCAGAATACCACTAAAACCAAGGCAAAATGACCACGAAATGATAGCTAATGATGTTGCCCACCAAGTATCATCAAAAGTACATAAAATCAGGATGATTCAGCATAAAAATTCCATGTCAATCCATGCATAAGTACTTGCTGTAATAAATTACAACTAGCTACAATGAGAGCAAACTGTAGGCAAAATGAATGCACAAGTCAACCATTGACTGTCAATTTTTAAATTGTCTGCATTGTTTTAGCTTGCAGTATGGCATCTTCTTCCATTGACAGTGCTATCTTCAACATCACTGAGCTTGATGGTACGAATTATGCCTATTATAAGAGCCAATTTTGGCAGGTATTGGTGCAAAAATTGCAGATAAAGCCACTAAGGATGCATGGCGAGTAGCCTGAAACTATGACTAATGACGAATGGGATGAGCTTGAGGAAGCATAGAGTGCTTGGCAGCTTTGGGATAAGATCAATAACCTCTATGACAAGAAAAGTCCAGCAAGTCAGATGTATTGGTTGAAGCAACTTATGGACCTGCGCATGAAGGAGAATATGATGATGTTTGCTCATTTGTGCCAATTGTTGAGATATCGAGCTCCACTCGTGATACGCCAGGGTGACCGTTGTGTATTTATGTCACCGACTTGTCAGTTGCAGACGCGGTTGGTACACCACCCATGAATAATAGCTACATGATAGCTATCCTTATCTATTCTAGTTCGTGGCTCAGTTAGTATGCCACCTTAGTTAGTTGAGTTTGGTTTGAGACCCATATATAGGGTTCTTCTATTTCCTTGTACTTGAGTTCTTTTGGCTTACACAACTAAGAAGAGGAAAACTGTTTTCAGCCTCCACCCTTGTGTGTATTCCCCCATTGTGCAAGCAAGAAAGCTTCAAGTGAGACTCCTTCCTTCTCTCCCACATTCTTGACATGGTATCAGAGCCTTGTTCGTGGTAAGGAGCTCAAGAAAGCAAGCCAAGCTCGCGGTGGTCTGGTAAGAGGAGCAGTGTTGCTTTCATTTTCTGTTTTGGGAGCAGATCTTTGCAGGTAGCACAGCCGGAAAGTGTAGGAGTGCATTGTCTCAGGTTGAGACGCCCTTCGCGATGAAGCAAAAGGGCAGTATATGCTGCGGGAGAGAGCTTTAGCTACTGGCGACCTTGTTTTTTTGATTTGAGGCCATTTCGGGGCCTGTTTTGCAGACGGAAGTTTTCTGCACGCACTCAGGAAAAGGCTCAGTTTTATGCTGTGCAGCCACTGTTCTACAGGTCGGTGAAAAGTTACTGTAGAAATTGCATCGTATGCTTGTGCGCAGAGACATTGGGAGTTTCAGAATTATCCTTGGTTCCTGTTTATGCAAAATCGTCACTAGGAAGTGACTGTGTGGTCAAATACCACTTTCGCCAGTTTTGCAGATTTGCCCTTGTGAGGGTGAAGCTGAGTTTTTGTAGTGACAGAATTTTTTGCAGCGTTCTGTAATGGCGTCTGACTCTCTTTCACAGATTGTAACTGAAAAGCTTGATAAGAACAACTTCCAGGCATGGAAGTTTAGAATGACGAATTTCCTTATGGGAAAAGGATATTGGGAATTTGTTGCAGGAAATGAAGAAGAACCAGTTCTTCCTGATGTTCCCAATCAACAGCAAATGCAGGCATTCAAAGCATGGCATGAGAGAGCCAGGAAAGTTATGTACTGGCTGTCAATCAGCATTTTAGACTCTATGATTGTGCATATTCAGGATGCAAGTACGCCAAAGGAGGCATGGGATACTCTGTCAAAGATGTATAGCACAAATACGCAAGCCAGGAAAATGCAGCTCAAGCAAGAGTTGCACAATGTGCAAAGAGAAAATATGAGCATCAACGACTACCACATGAAGGTGAAGAAGATTGCAGATGCACTTGCTTCCATTGGGTCACCAGTGGAAGATGATGATTTAGTTTCTGTGACCTTGAATGGTCTAGGAAAGGATTATGCACAGTTTCGGACATCCATTTCAGTTCGTGAAAGATTTCCTGATTTTGAGGAGTTGATTGCTCTTCTAATTTCTGAGGAATAGAGAAATGGTGGTGCATCTTCTTCAGGAGGAACTTCAAAAGAAGCTGTCTTCTACTCAAATGCTGGAAGAGGTAGAGGTAGAGGTAGAGGAGGCCGATTTGGAGGCCGTGGTAGAAATTAGAATATGCAGCAAACTCAAGAAAACCAGTCCTATGGAGGAGGACGTGGTAACTCTAGAGGCAGGGGGAGCCAAGGAGGTCGTGGTGGATGGCAAAGAGGTCAAAATGCAAACAGTAATGTTGAATGCTACTACTGTGGTAAAATGGGTCATATGGCTAAAGATTGCTATAAAAAGCAGAATGACATCATGAATGGAAAACTGCAACAAGGGAATTATGCATCTTCTAACAGACAGGGTGATGACAGAAATGAACATTTGTTCATGGTGCAGCACATGAACAATTCTGTGACAAGTGCAGAAGAAAGCAATGATGTATGGTATGTTGACTCAGGTGCATCAAACCACATGACAGGTCATGCAGAATGGATGGAGGATGCAAGGAAAATGGAAAAACCAGGATTTGTGGAGACTGGTGATGATATTGCACATCCTATTGTGCAGATTGGAAAAATTCCCTTGTCTATGCAGGATGGGAAAAAGAAATACCTGTCCGATGTATTTCATGTCCCGAATATCACTAAGAATCTAGTTTCTGTCGGTCAAATGGTTGAGCAGGGCTTGCAGGTCAGATTTAATCCTCATGGATGCTTTGTTGAGGATATGAAAAATAAAGGTCGCTTGATAGCAAAAGGAAAGAAGAAGGGCAGAATGTTTACGTTGGATGCAGACATGTCTGAATTGAGTGCAGCAATGTTTGCACATGGAACTGGTGTAGTTGCAGATATTGATATCTGGCATAAACGCATTGGTCATGTTAATGTACAACGACTTAAATCAATGCAGGCCCAAAATATTGTTGCAGGATTGCCAAAATTCAAGGTTGCAGAAATGCATAAGGTATGTGAAGCCTGTCAGTTTGGAAAACAGGCAAGGAAACCATTTCCTAGACATGTTCAAGAGAGTGAGAAGCCATTGGAATTAATCCACTCTGATGTGTGGACTACTAAAGCTGCATCTCTTGGAGGCTGTCATTATTTTGTCACTTTTATTGATGACTATAGCAGAAAAGTTTGGGTGTATTTTATGAAAAAGAAAAGTGAAGTTTTTGGGCATTTCAAAACCCTTAAAGCTATGGCTGAAAAAGAAACAGGTCTGCAAATAAAATACCTAAGGTCAGATGGAGGGGGAGAGTACCTCTCAAATGAGTTTGCAAAGTTCTTGCAGGAGCATGGCATAAAGCAGCAATATTCATGCAGTTATACCCCACAACAAAATGGAATTGCAGAAAGGAAAAACAGGCATATTGGAGAGGTATCTCGTGCCATGCTCAATGAAAAAGACTTGCCAGATTTTTATTGGGCTGAAGCAGCTGCTACAGCAGTCTACATAATGAACAGGACTCCCACTGCAGCAATACATAGAATGACTCCAGAGGAGAGGTATACTGGTAGGAAACTAGATATTTCTCATTTGAAAATTTTTGATTGCATTGCCTATGTACATGTGCCAGATGAGCTGAGATCCAAGTTGGATCCAAAAGCTGAGAAGTGCATCTTTATTGGTTACTCTCTGCAGCAAAAAGGGTATAGATGCTATAACCCTTCTACTCGTAAGTTTACAGTGAGCAGAGATGTTGTTTTTGATGAGATGAGTAGCTGGTATAAACCAGTAAATGTGATTGATGATGTAGATGCACAAAATGGTAATGCTGCACAGAATTCACAGCAGCAGTCACAAAATATTAGTGGACCTGGAGCGTCCTCTAGCAGTGGTTCACATTCTTCGCCATGGACAGGCAGATTGAGATCAGGAGAATCTTCTCAAAGCAATGCAGATAGTGGTATGCAGGTATCACGAAAAGGAAAAGAGAAGGTTGATCAGCCCATGTTTGATGTGAATGCAGGTCACTCTTATGTGGATGGTGAATCGAGTGGCTCAGAGCAGAGCATTGATGATGAGTTGGGTATTCCCTCTATTGTTACACCTGGAGTAAGGAAGACCAGGGATGTTTTGAGAGCACCTGGGAGTGAACCTACTTTGCGCATGTCTACGAGAGCTAGGTATCCTGTGGATAGGCTGAAATATGATGGATTTACAGCCATTCACTATGCATATATGGTCAAAGTAATACAGGAACCAGAACCCACTTCTTTTGAGGAAGCCATGGGAAAAGAAAAATGGGAGAAATCCATGGATGAAGAAATGGATGCCTTGGAAGCAAATGCTACATGGGAATTGGTACCTTTACCTAAAGGTAAGAATGCAATTGGCTGTAAGTGGGTTTATAAGGTGAAACACAATGCAAATGGTTCTGTGAACAGATACAAGGCAAGATTAGTAGTCAAGGGGTATGCACAAACATATGGAATTGACTATGAAGAAACATTCAGTCCGGTTGCAAGGATGGCAACCGTAAGAGCAGTCATTGCTATGGCTGCATCAAAGGGATGGTCTTTACATCAGATGGATGTAAAGAATGCCTTCTTGCATGGTGATTTGCAAGAAGAGGTCTATATGGAGCAGCCACCAGGTTATGTGCATGTTGTTCATCCTGAGTTTGTTTGCAGGTTGAAGAAAGCTTTGTATGGTTTGAAGCAAGCACCTAGAGCATGGTCTGACAAGATAGGACAGTATCTTGTCACTATTGGCTTTCAGATTTCCAAGGCAGATTTCTCACTTTATGTGAGAAAAACAGAGAAATGTATTATGCTGCTTGTCATTTATGTTGATGATTTGATTATGACAGGTGACAGTGATGAAGATATCCTTCATGTGAAAATGCTATTGAAGCAGAAGTTTGAGATGAAGGATTTGGGAGAGTTGCGTTATTTCTTGGGCATTGAGGTGATTAGATCACCAAGTGGGATACAGCTCTTGCAGAGGCAGTATGGATTGGACATGCTGTCCAAATATGGGATGACTGGCTGTAAGCCTATTTCAGTTCCTTTGGAGCAGAATGTGAAGCTGAGCACAGATGCAGGTGAGCTTCTGGAAGACCCTACTATGTACAGACGCATAGTAGGAAGTTTGATTTATATGACTATTACCAGGCCAGATTTGAGCTATGCTGTTGGATTGGTAAGTCAGTTTATGCAGGCTCCAAGGAAACCACATTTGGATGCGGCTAGACGCATACTCAGGTATGTGAAGTCCACATTGCAGTATGGACTATTTTATGAGACTGGGGTTCAGATACAGTTGCATGGATACACTGATGCTGATTGGGCTGGTAGTATTTCTGATAGACGATCTACCAGTGGATATGTGTTCTCTTTTGGGAGTGCTGCAGTCACTTGGAGCAGCAAGAAACAGCCTACAGTTGCCTTGTCGAGCACAGAGGCTGAGTACAGGGGTGCAGCAATGGCTGCATGTGAGGTAGCTTGGTTGCATAAGCTACTTTATGATATGCATCAGTCTACAGATGGGCCAGTTGTCATTTATTGTGACAACATGAGTAGTATACACTTGGCAAATAACCCAGTCTATCATGCTAGAACAAAGCACATTGAGGTGCATTATCACTATGTGCGAGAGAGGGTTTTACTAGGTCTTATTGATCTAGTTTATGTCAGCACAGAGGATCAGGTAGCTGACATATTTACGAAGGCATTGGGCGCAGAGAAGCTGCGCAAGTTCAGAGACCTGCTTGGTGTGCAGGAATTGGGATTGAGCTCGAGGGGGAGTGTTGAGATATCGAGCTCCACTCGTGATACGCCAGGGTGACCGTTGTGTATTTATGTCACCGACTTGTTAGTTGCAGACGCGGTTGGTACACCGCCCATGAATAATAGCTACATGATAGCTATCCTTATCTATTCTAGTTCGTGGCTCAGTTAGTATGTCACCTTAGTTAGTTGAGTTTGGTTTGAGACCCATATATAGGGTTCTTCTATTTCCTTGTACTTGAGTTCTTTTGGCTTACACAACTAAGAAGAGGAAAACTGTTTTCAGCCTCCACCCTTGTGTGTATTCCCCCATTGTGCAAGCAAGAAAGCTTCAAGTGAGACTCCTTCCTTCTCTCCCACATTCTTGACACCAATTCCATGCTATTCTCAAGAGCTTGACTTCGCAGGGCATTACCTTCAATGATGAGGTTACTCCATTGTTTTTGCTTGGGACTTTGCGTGAGTCATGGGATGTATTCCGCACTGCCTTATGTGCTTCTGCTACTATTTTGAACTTGCTTGATGTAGAGAGTGCTCTTCTACAGGAAGAGATTAACAGTAAGAACTTGGATGCCTCTCGTGTGTTGTATGCTTTGACTATTAGAGGCAGAGATGGTACTGGAAAGAATGATTGTGGGAATAGTCGTGGCAGAGACTCCCAGCAGTCTAGGTCTAAGTCATGTGATAAGTCATGCAAGCAAGTCATATGGGAGAAATGCTAATATGACATGTCATCATTGTGGCTAGAAGGGTCATATATGCCCATAGTGTCATGAGTTGCACAATGAGAAGCGAAAAGAGAAGGGGAAAGACAAAGTACATGAAAAGTCCTGAAATCGTAGCATTATGCCTACGAAATCCAGTGTGAAAATCGAGGAGATAAGTGTCATGCAGACTGATAACTCCAATGGGGAGTACATGTAGCTAGTTCTTGGGATGCTACACCATTGATTGAGGTTCACTTATGTATGCGCAGTGTTGGCTTTTGGATTTTGGTGCTTCATTTCATGCTACACCATGCCGTGAGTGGTTCCATTCTTACCGCACTGTCTCTGGTTCAGTTCATTTGGGTGATGACAAGTCACTTACTATTGTTGGCATTGGGGATGTACGGCTGCAGTTCTCTACTAGCAGAATGTTTCTGTTACAGGATGCATATCATGTACCTATGCTTACATGTAGTCTTATGTTTGTAGGGAAAGTTGATGATGATGGGTTTCATGTTTCATTTGGGGATTTTGCCCAGAAGATCATTGGTGGCAGACTTATGCTAGCTAGAGGTGCCAAGGCTAGCAGCCTCTATCCTCTTGTAGTTGATGGGTCCTCTGTTGACCATGTTTTGTTAGTCAGTTTCATTTCACATGTTTTTCTTTGGCATGCTTGTTTGGGCCATATGTCCTTGAAGGAAATTAAAATTCTTTTTAGTTTGTAGTACTTGCCGCCCCTTGACTATGCGTACTTTGATTCATATGAGCATTGTCTTTATAACACACATCCTAGGAGTACACATAAGAAGTTTGGTAGGACATGCATGAGTGAGCCCCTAACATTAGTATATTTTGGATGTGTGTGGGCCCATGCCCTATCAGCCTATGGGTGGTGCAAAGTATTTTGTGACGTTCATTGATGATTTATCGTGTAAAGTTTGGGCTTACCCCATTAAGCTTAAGTTAGATGTCTTGGTTGTGTTTCAGAGATGGTTTTCAGAGATGGCTTGCATTGGTTGAGAACCAGACTGGCATAAGCTAAAATGCCTTAGGACTAACAATGGGGGAGAATATGTGTCACATGCCTTTGAGTAGCTATGTGAGGAGAGGGGTATTAAGTGTCAGCTAACCGTCCCCTATATTCCACCCTAGAATGGTTTGGCTGAGCGGATGAATAGAACCATCTAGGAGCGTGTACGCACTATGCTTATCCATGTAGGCCTACCACAGATCTTTTGGGCTGAGGCAGTTAGTATAGTTGTGCATGTCATCAATTGATCACCTTCCAGGGGTTTGGATTTTCAGGTTGCAGAGGAGGTATGGATTTGAGAAACCTCCATCTTATATGCATCTACTTGTCTTTGTATGTGAGGCCTTCTTCCATGTGCACAAGGACAAGTGGACTAAGTTGGATCCTAAGAGTGTCAAACGTTTTCCTTGGCTATGGAGATGCAGGTGAGATGGGTTATCACCTATGGGATCTGCATGTTTAGAAAGTCATCCACATCTGTAATGTAGTCTTCCATGAAGATAAGATGCATAGGTAGCCTAAGAAGGTGGTAGAGATACATAGGATTATATTCCAGGAGGAGCCTCCTGCATAGCCAGTTGGACAGCCTACGGCAGTAGTTGGTACACATGGCCATGGTGTTTGATTGGATGCTAGACATGCAGCACGGCTTGTAGTAAGACGGTGGTCTACTAGAGCTAGACGTCCACCTGGTCAATTTGAGCCCTTGATGCATTATGTCTTGGTGGTTACAAATGCAAGAGAGCCTCTTACCTATAATGAGGCTATGCGTAGGGGTTATAGCCACTTCTCCTGGGGGAGAGGGTTATGCAGTCTAAGATGGAATCCGTGCATAAGAATATGATTTGGGATTTGGTTGGATTGCCTAATGGCAAGAAGACTTTGCCATGAAAATGGGTGTACAAGCTGAAAAGTACCCCTGGACACCCTAAGGCAGCTTATAAGGCAAGACTTGTTGCTAAAGGCTTTAAACAAGAGCATGGAGTTGACTTTGATGAAGTCTTGTCTCTTGTGGTCAAGATGACCACCCTAGGCTTGGTTTTAGCCTTAGTCGCACAACTTGACTTGGACATGTATTAGATGGATGTCAAGAATGCATTCTTGCATGGGGATTTGCATGATGAAATTTACATGGAGTAGCCTAAGGGCTTTGCAGAACCTGGCAGGGAGCACCTAGTGTGCAAGTTGAAGAAAAGTCTTTATGGCTTGAAGAAAGAACCTAGGGAGTGGTATCATAAGTTTGATGCCTTTATGCAGTCACAGGTCTACAACAAGAGTGCTATGGATCTGTGTCTTTACACGAAGAAAGCCCTGATTGCTCATTGCTTATTTTGGTACTTTATGTGGATGATATGCTGATAGTAGAGAAAGCTCATGATGAGTTGGATGCTCTCAAATCTTAGCTGAAGAAGAGCTTTGAGATGAAGGATTTGGGATAGGCCTCTCACATTCTTGGTATGCGCATTAAGCGCAACCAACATTAGGGACTACTCTACCTCTCACAGAGGGAGTACATTCATAAAGTCCTTGAGCATTTCCACATGCAAGACATGAAGCCTCTTGGCTATCCATTACCTTCTTATGTGAAGGTTTCACATGCTGATTGTCTACAGATAGATGAGTAGAGGGCGGAGATGAGCAAGTTCCCTTATGCATCAGCCATGGGCAGTTTGATGTATGCCATGATATCCACTCATCTAGATATTGCCTTTATAGTTGGTGTTGTGGCACACTATATGGCTACACCTAGCAAGAAACATTGGGATGTCATGAAGGGTATCATGAGATACCTAAAGGGCACAACAAATATGTGCATTTGCTATGGAAGCCACGATACAAAAGTTGTGGGGTACATAGAATCTAATTATGCAAGACATGCAGATAGTAGGAAGTCCACTTCTGGTTATGTATTCACCTATGCTGGTCTACTCCCTCTACCTGCCCTACCCTACCCTACCCCACCCCTCCCAATGCCCCTAGCCCTACTCCCTCTACCTGCCTCCCTCACCACTCCACCTTGCACAGTACCTTGCCTCGTCCCCCACCCAACGGCCCTAGTCTCTACCCCCACCTCCTTGCTGCCCTCCCTCCATCTTCACCATCTCCTCCCTCCTTGCCCTCTCCTTCTCCTTGTCGTCCTCCTCATCCACCTTCTCCCCCACCTCTGCTTCCTCCCTCCTTGCCCTCTCCTCCTTTTCACCTCCTCCTCCCCTATCCCTTCCTAAACTCCCATTCCCACCAACCCCACCCCTTGTCACCCTTTGCTCCTGCATCACATGCTCTGTTCTCGCCTCCCCCGTGCTACAACTCTATGCATGTTTTCCCACTGGTTCTTTAGGCCCTGTTCTTGTATGAGGGCCTGCAAACCATTGTCTACGTGCCCTATGCTCTGTGTACATAGTTAATTTGCTACTGTCCATGCGCACGGATGCATGTGTCATCTTAACCATGCCACTTAGCTTGGGAAAATTCTATTCATGCGTAGGGTAGTGGGTTCAGGTACAACCTTCCCACATTTTAAATTTAACTTTAAAAACACAAAAAATCTTTTGAAAATAAAAGAAGCAATAGTAAGAGGAGAGCATGATAGATTATGCATCCAAGGTAAGGAGTCCTTTGAAACAATTCCAAGTTGAAAGCCGAACTATGAAGGGTGTAACCAAAGCTTTCATCAAAGAATCCACGATGAAAAGATTTGAGACCATGGTAGGCAAATCAGCTCTAGATCAACCACCAATATGAATAATGTATTGAATAAAGCTACATTTTAGATTAATGATCTCCATAAAGAAAGAAATAGGGATGAGAAAAGCTTAGAGCACTAGTAGGATCTTGAACTCAATCAAGGTAGGATAGATCTTAACACAACTGAAGACCTCGTGTTTGATATTAAGAAGTAAAACAAGAATTCTTGAAGGTTATTGAAGTCTTAAAGTTAGTTGGAACCTTATGGGCAACATGTGGAATACATATGGAAATCACCTCCTCTTAGGATGCTCTAAATAAAATTGACCATTTGCTCACTGTGGATGCTCTTGGTATAATGGAGCTTATTATGGATGTTGAGATCCAAGCTCAATATGTGTGGACATTGATGATAGACCACCTAGTTAGACGGATTTGCATGTCTACACTGAGCACATTGGTAGTCATTATGATCCTCACATATCCACCGACTTATTACTTATTATATTTGGTTTGTTGCACCTACCTACAATGGGGGTAGTTATAGCACTATACAATTAGTATAGTCAATTATGCATTGTTTGACTCAGTAGGCCACTTTTCTTTATATTGATCTTATCTATACTTAGTGCACATTGTATTGTGTATGGAAAAATAAGAAAAAAACAACAAGAAAATGTTTTGGCATCCAATATCTCTTCTTGTGTTCTTAAGTGATCTTTCTCTTATGTGTATAGTGTATGTTTGGTGTAGAGCTCAAGCAAGTCCCCCCACTATCCGATTCTTGAAATGGTATATAAGTGGTGGAGAAGCAAGGATTTGAGAGAGCAAGCAAGCAACAGGTAGGAAACTCTCCCATTATTCCACTCTTTCTCTTGGATATATAGTTCATGTGGAGGCATAGGAAGCATGAAGGAGTAAAAATCTTAGATTGCTATGAGATTTGGTGTGTGAGCAAAACATTGTATATTCTATATAGATAAGCCATTTAGCACTGTATATTTTTTAGACAAGCCATTTAGGTTTTTCTAGCCATCTTAGATTGTTTTGGGCCATGTTTTAGACTCGCAAGGTTACAGGCAATAGTTTTAGGATATATTGTGATTTTGGTTGTATTGACCAAAAGTGGGTGCACATGTTACAAAATTTGAATTTGCAAGTTTTGAAGTATTTTCTAGGAAGAAAATATAACTTTTATATGCAAATAGATTGTAGATTACATGCATTATTGAGCAGTCATTGAAAGAGACTGCTTGGTGTGTTGTTGTGCAATTGTTGTAAAAGGTTGCAAAAGACTTACTTCCTATTTTAAATCGATTCGGTGATAATGACAGAGAACAATGGAAACCCCATCATTGAGAAGCTGGACAAGAACAACTTTGCCATCATGGAAGTTTTTTATGACAAACTTATTGAAAAAAACCTCTATGAATTTGTTTCAGGTGAACAAAGGAGTGAAAGCTAAGTAATCCTGTGACTACAAAAGAATTAAAATCATGGAAAGAATGAAATGCAAAAGACAAGAAGGTAATATATTGGCTATTTATAGTCACTGATAACACTATGTTGAGGTATAGTTAACTATTAGACTCAAGCAAGAGTTGAATACTTTGAAGAAAGGAAAGCTGTCTATAAATAAGAATATTTTAAAGTGAGAACCATTGCAGATGTCTTAGCACCTATTGATGCAATACATGATTAGGATGATTTAGTTTTATCTATTTTGGGTGGCCTTAATAATGGGAAGACCTGAAAATCATTTGTCTTCATTGAAAGCCGTTTCCAATTTTTGATGAGTTGATCTCTCTTATGATCATTGAAGAGATTAACATGCAAGGTGAATCATTTGAAAGAAGCAGTAAACATGTCCAAGCATTTTACTCAACTTCAGAAAGAGGATGTGGTAGATCCTCTTTAAGCAACAATGGCATTGGATGTGCTGGTTATAACCATCAAAACAGGTTAAATTAGTAGTTTGGTGAAATGCAGGTTTTAGGAGGTTGTGGCAACTTTAGAGGTAGGGAGAGCTCTAGAGGAAGAGGTAGATGGTAGAATAGAGGTTCTAGCATTTCTGGTATTATTGGCCATTATGGTGGCATAACAAGTCATATTGCATTCTAGTGTTATGCTAAAAAGGATGATATCCACAATGGTAAATTGTAGCAAGAAAGGTATACATTGTCTTTACGACAAAATGAAGAAAAAAATGAGTATTTATCTGTTATGCAACATACGATGAATGTTGCTACAAGTACCATAAAGTATTTATTGGTGAAGATAAGTGCTTTTCTACATATGCCTGATTGAGAAAGAACATGAAAAAAGTAATATCAATAGAAGAAAATACGCAATTGAAGGGTCTAATTTCATTATATAAATTGCATTTTTGGAAATTCTTCTTAGTGTGTGACTAAAATACTATATTTCTATCCAATTGAGGCTAGCAATACATCATTCTTACTATTAATTAAGGTCTTACAAGACAATGAAATTTGATTCAATAAGAGTGGAAAAAAGGAATATGAGAAAATATCTTTCAATGGTACAAATGGGATTCTAGAATTCATGTATTTACAAAAGAGAAGACTAGAAGCTTCATTACACATAACTTTATCTATAGGCTACAAATTCATCAATATAAAGATTCCCTAATAAGGTATCTTGATGGAGTGCTCTCACTGATTGAATTTGTAGAGACCTATTCCTTCAATGAACATGCAACTCAATTAATGCACCAATACCTTTATGAGGTCATAATATTGATACATCTATGTTATACCCATGCCTATATTAGTATATATAAGTAATGTTTGTGCCAAAAAATATGTGTAAAAGAGATCATTGATGAAAAAACACATGATACATTTTTTTTTCCAAGACTATTTCCTTTTGCATAACATATGGCTAAAGGATTAGGGATATAACTTAAAATGTCATTGGGTGTAGTTTGATAGTTATGCAACACAATTCAAGGTAAACCATCTATTTTATTTTGTGATAAGATACTTTTCTAAGATTGGTCTATAGATATTATGGAGTGTTGGGGGTAAAAGGCCACATATGCCTCGTTGCCCATATCCACTATGTACTTAGTGCCCGCACACTTGCACATTGTAGGTGGCAACCACCCATCACTATCACTTTATTCTTTATTGTTTCTATGACAATAGAATAAGGGCAAGGTAGGTCACACATTGTGACTATTGGATTTTTTGTATACTGCTTGCTTTGTGTGTGTGTGTGTGTGTGTGTGTGTTGAATATCCATAGCTCTTACTTCCTCTTTCTTTCACTTGTGCTCCACCTTTCAACTAGTATCAGAGCTCACATTTGAGGAGCTTCATCACATCAACTTTAGCTCAAGAAGATAGCTTCACCTACAACTTTCATGATAGCCAACTAGCTAGGTTTACACCAACTATATCTCTCTCCAAACCCTCTTAGTACTACTCAAGCTTACTAAGTCTTTGGGTCTCTGACATGATTTGATACCTTGGTAGTTTACATTCTTTCTTGCACTCGTAGTTGCGTTGTATACCCTGGTTGCTACTTGGATGTCCCTGGGAATGGAAGCTTTGTACTTTTGGTCTTTTGCCTATAGTTATACACCCATTTATTACAATTTTATGGAAGCCATGTTAAAATTCAATTTTGAGCAGTCTCTTTGAGAGTAGGTACTTGTTACATGCACTCTAGTGCATTTATTTTGTGGATAACCATACATTAGATTGCACCCCACCTCATACATTTAGTTTTGGGCTAACTTTGGGACTATTTTACTATAATTACAACATCCCATTCACTCTTTACTTTGTACTTGTCATGGCATCTACTTCTAGGGATAGTACCATTTTCAACATAAACAAGTTAACTAGCAATAACTTCAATTATTGGAAGACTCAGATGTGGTAGGTCTTGGTCTAAAAGAAGCAAATCCAATCATTGAAATGCAAAGGAATAAAGATAGTTTAATATAGAGCCTTGGGCTAACTTGGATGAGTTATGCAAGTCCATCACCTTATCTTTTTCAAAGCAAGTTTATTTCAATGTCATTGAGATAGAAGGTAGTGCTTGGAGCTTTAGGTGAAGATATGTGGTCTCAATGATAAGAAAAGTCATGTTGTATGATTATATTGGCATAAGAAACTCAAGGACCTTGGTATGATGAAAGCCACTACTATGTCTGCTCACTTGAATGAGTTTCATTCCATTTCTAGCATTCTTAATTTGTAGGGGATTACCTATGAGAGAATAAATGTCATATTCTTGCTTATTACTATCTATGAGTCTTGGGATACCTCCCACACTGCTATAAGTACTAATGCTCCTAAAGATGGGGGTCTAAGCTCGGGTTTAAGCTCAAGGATGTAGTGGATGCCTTTCTTATTGAGGAAGTAAATAGGAAGCATATTGATGCAACTCACACCTCTCATGCACTCATTGTTAAGGATCGTAATGATGGCGGATATGGTAATAACTACCATGGTAGAGGCGCATGGCAAGGCATGTCAAGGTCTAGATCTCATGGACAATCACATAGTAATTTTTGCGGTCCTAAGTCCTCTATTACTTGACATTATTATGAGTATAAGGGTCACATAAGGATACAATATGTTCTTAAGTCCACTATTAAGATTGAGGAGATAAATGCATTGGATTATAGTTCAAATAATTACACACTTGCTACTTCACTTGATGTTGCTCAATTGGCCCATATTTAATCTAATTACTTCTAGTGTTGGCTTCTTTATTTCGGGGACTTCCTTTCATGTAACCCGCATCATCATTGATCTTATACCTACCACACTATTACAGGTTCCCTTAGACTAGGTGATGATCATGTATGTGATATTGTTGGCATAGGTGATGTGAGACTACAATTTGGTGTTGGCACTCCATTCATTCTAGTGGCAACCTCATTTTTGCTAGAGGTACCAAGGTTGGTAGTGTATATCCCTTACATGCATTTGGATCTTTTGATTATGTTACATCTCCACATGTATCTCTTTGGCATCACTATCTTAGGCATATATCCCTAAAATGAATGAAAGCCTTGACCCATTTGTAGTATCTTTCACCATTGGATTTTTCATGTTTTAATTCATGTGATCATTGTCTATATGGCAAACATACAAATGTGCAAGTAAAGGATCCGCATAGCCAAAGGCAAGAAGCTCAAGGTACCACCCATTGTGCTACAATAAGAAGCAAGGAGTTAATGGGGTATTAAGAAGGATTACATGACTTGATAGAAAGTTAAAGAGGATAGCTATTATATTACTATCCCCATGATTGAGTGTTTAAACAAGACATAGCTTAAGAGCTAATGCAACAACTAAATTGTGAAGATTACAATACAAGATAAGATGGCAAATTGCATTATAGACTGCCAAATTTAGAACCAGTAAAACCTAGTTTACAAGAAATATCCAAGACATAGTGAAGAAAAAAATAGATTCATGAAGGAGAATTGCCACCAATTACTTGTAAGCTAAGTGACCAAATTATTAGTGGGGACTAAATAATCAAACTCACATTGCAGGTTGCCAAAAGTGGTACTCAATTGCTATCCTTGTCACCAACATGAAACAAGTTTACCTTGTTCATGTCCACATGGCTATTCCAAGAGGCTTCAAAAACTTGAGAAGTGTAAAATTGTAGTAACTACAACATCTTAAGAATAGTGTAATGCTATAAAGACAAGAATATGGCTCAATAGCAAAGGAGGCTCATGAATTTATAACCTCTTGGTCAAGAATTGAGGTAGATGTAGTTTACATCAACTAGGGAAGCCGAAAGGGACTTTGTTTCTCACCAACCCAAGAAGGGATTTTTATCCTTAAAAGGGGAATTAAGATAACTAGTTACTATAAAGTGAACTTGTATACCACATTTAAAAAAGGCTTTTGCATCTATAAGCTCTTGGCTAAACTAGCATCAATTTATCCTTTTCAATAGCACCCTAAAACTAGAGTGATACAAAGGAACTTCGTTTACACAAATTTTGAGAAAAGAGTTTAGTCCCAAATTAGGATTAAAATATAGGCCAACACATTCCAAAAACAATCTTAGCAACTAAGGAGTACATTTTGGCAGTCAATTACAAGATAATTGAAGTGGACAATTTTATTTAAAAATAATAGAAAGGTTTAATTGAAGTGAACAATTTATTAAAGCTCAGGCTTCAAAAGATAGAAAGGTTTAATTAAAACCTAGGTAATAATGTGTGGTAAGGGAAACCAACATAAGGTACAAGGGGGGTTGTGGCAATAGCAATATTGATTATTAAATAATATTAAGGTTAAAGAAGACCATTATTAATTAGTCAATCTTAAAGAATCTTAAAGAACCTAAGTACATTAAGCAATGAAGCATTAGGCCAAGCACTTAAGTAGTTGAACTAGTGACCATGTATAGAAATTCAAAACCTAGCATAATACCATAGGGATTAAGCAAAGGAGAATGATTAGATCAGTACATTACACATATGTCAAAGGACCAAGACATTGCCAACCACTAGTTCCAAGTAAATATAAAAAATGTCAAAGTACACAAACATTTTACTTAGAAAGGGCTAAGTAGAGTGACTAAGAAGATGGTCAAATTAGCATAATTGCCAATTGATCTTGAAGGATTAAGAACCATAGGGTTATGATCATCATTGAAAAGGATTAAGAGCTTCTATTTGTCAAAGTAAAGACATGTTATAATAAATTGCATAAAGATGAGCAGATTTATAGTAAAACAATGCCATAAGAACTACTAAAAAAGGTATAGTCCAGAGTCTATGTCATAAAAATGAAATAATAATATTAGAAAAAAAAGTTAAGTCAAATGATGTCAAAAATTAAGCAAGTATTTCTAAATACCAGAGATGTTAAAACAAACTACGTACATTAGAATTAAAGATTAAAAGTGCATCAGATTAGAACTTTAAATGCCACCAATATCATTCAACAAGATTATATAAAATCTTTTCAAAGCTAATAAAAAAGTAGAATGGCTATGATGACTAGGAAAACTACAACAAAATAAATGGGGGAGCATGGTACCAAGATCTCAATTAAGATACCTAAAATGAGAAAGGAATTTTGAAAAATTTCATCATAAATACAACTAGGAGACATGCATGGTAGAAATTATTTTACGAGATGAAGGCACAATTAAATACAGACTGAGTTCATATAACCAGGTAGAGGAGACATTTAAAAATAATTGTAGGGAAAGGAACCATGTTTATAGAATAGTAATGCAATCAAGTTAATTGCCAATGAGATAAGATAAAGGTGGGATATCATGAGATAGGTATGGCAAAAATTACTACACTAGATGCAAAGGCAGTTATTCATATTACATTTGCATATAAGAAAGACACCATATATACACACACACTTACAATTCAAATATTCAAACAATAGGGTTGGATAATTCCTTGTTACATCCTACATCCCAACATCATGATAGGTAATGGATAGTAATCCATAAGAATAGGGCAACCTTCTTCATCATAATAGGCATAGGGGTTGGTGTAATCTGTTTCCTCCACAAATTCTTCAACATAATGCATAGGGGTAGAGGGAGGGAGGGATGTAAGGAAGCCATTTTGGGACTCCATTGTTAAGAATCATGTGGTGGGGGACTTGCTTGAGCTGTTGCACCAGACACACCATACATACAAGAGGAAGCTCACTTAAGAACACAAGAAGAGAGTTGGATGCCAATACATTTTCTTGCTAGTTTTTTCTTCTTATTTCATACACAATACAATGTACACTAAGTATAGATAAGATACAACATAAAGAAAGGTCTCATTCTAAGTCAAAATAGTGTATAACTGACTATACTAATTGAGTGGTGCTATAACTATGCCAATTGTAGGTAGGTGCAACAAATCAAATATAATAAGTGATAAGTCAGTGGCTATGTGAGGATCATAATGACGGTCTACATGCTAAGCATAGACGTGCATACCCATCTAACCAGGTGGTCCATCATCAATTTCTACACATATTGAGCTTGCCATCTCAACATTTCCCCTCAAGCTCAATTGTATCTCTGCAACTCCAAGTAAGCTTTGAAAATTTCAAGGCTTTTCTACACCCAACACCTTTGTGAAAATGTTAGCTATCTAATCTTGTGTATTAACATATACCAAGTCAATCTCACCTATAAGTACCTTTTCTCTCATAAAGTGGTAATGCATCTCAATGTATTTTGTCCTAGAATGGAACACTAGATTTCTAGCTAACTATATGCTCCTCATGTTGTCACAATGAATGACGACTAGAACATCCCCCTACACATCTAGATCACCCAATAACTTTTGCAGCCATGCCACCTCACATGCTACCATAGCAGCACCTTTGTACTTAGCCTCTATACTCGACAAAGTAAGTATAGGTTTCTTTTTGCTACTCCACATAACTATTGCACTACCAAGAGAACATATGAATCCATTGGTAGATCTTCTATTAGACATGTTACCAACCTAATTGGTACCTGTGTATCCAAACACTTGTATATCTATACTTACCTCATAAAAAATCCATAATAAAAAGTGGACTTCACATATCCCAATATGTGGCTAATTGCATTTGAATCAGGCTTTCTAGGCACCTACATAAACTAGCTGACAAGGTCAATATCATGACCCAAGTCTGTGGCTTTGTGATAGTCATGTAAATTATACTCCCTACTATCCTCTTGAACATAGTAGGGTCTTCTATCTCATCCCCAATATCGACACTCAACTTCACATTTTACTCCAATGGCATTGAAAGAGGGTTACATGTTGTCATATCATACTTAGACAACATATCCAAGCCATACTGCCTTTGGGATAGCCATATACCATCATCACATCTAATCACCTCTACCAAGAAAGTATCTTAGCTCGCCCAAATTCTTCATCTCAAACTTCTTCTTCAAAAGGTCATTGCCTTCAATAATCCCATTGTCCGTGTTACACGTAATAATCAAGTTTTCCACATAGATGACTATGATGACCAAAATTACATCTCCATGCCTCACATAAAGTGAGTGATCAGCATCAAAATAATAAAATCCAATGTTGACAATATACTTTTTTATCTTATTAGACCATGCTCTAAGTGTTTGCTTTAGCCTATAGAGCACCTTCTTTAACCTATACATATATCTGGGATGCTCTAAATCCTCATAGCTTGTTGACTACTCCATGTACACCTCTTCTTGCAATTCACCATACAAGAAGGTATTCCTTACATCAATTTTCTGCAAACTCCAACCTTTGGCTACTACCGAAGTAATCATGCATCTAATAGTTGCTATCCTAGCAACTGGATTGAGCATCTCTTCATAATCTATACCATATGTTTAAGCATAGCATTTTGCAACTAGCCTAGCCTTATATATGATAACATGACCATTTGAATTATGCTTTATTTCATAGACCCACTTATAGCCAATAGCTTTCTTTCCCTTAGGCAATAGTACTAGATCACAAGTCTTGCTGGCCTCTAATGCAACCATCACCTCATCCATTGTTGCATCCCAATGAGCATGACCAATAGCATCCTAAAAAAAAGTGGGCTCAACATCCTCAAACACCTTTACCATATAATTATAATGGCAAGTTTTATAACCTCAAAACCAAATCTTTTAATAGGGTATCTCACCCTCCTAGACCTACGTACCACTAGATCACTCAATGGAGTCTTTATATTACCATGTGCTCTCTATATACTAGGTGTCCTAATAACTAAAGGAATACCAAGCTCATCATTTAAAGGCTCTAAGCCATTGGAATCTCCATCAAACCCCAAATGACTAGCACATGTGCATCATTACAATTTGACACTTTTTGCTTCCCTTTCTTGTTACCTGCAACACTAGTAAATGCACTTGAGGATGTGGGACTGCTCCTTAGTCTCCAAGACCAAGGGCTAACTATGGATGTAGTACTAGATGATGTTTTTGGTACACTAAGGATCCGTGATTCTTTCCTTTTTAATTGCATGTAACTAACATGATCATCATCATTATCCAATGCATCACAACTAGATGCATACTAAACTTCTCATCTCATAAAAAATAATATCCCTACTCACTTTGAACTCACCTATCATAGGATTATAACAATGATATGTTTTTTAACCTAAAAGATATCCAATGAAAATACATTGTTTTTCCTTTGAATCAAATTTCTTTCATAGCTCATATGGCACATGAACATATGGAATACAACCAAACACCTTCAAAGTGTGACACATCGGGCTTCTTGCTTATAAAGCATTCTCTAGGGATCATTTCATGACCTATAGCTATGGATGAATAAAATAGTGATAGTTTTCTCTTAGAGAAAACTAGTGAAAAGTACTTCTTATTTTCTATACAATGTATATAGCATAAGTTTTTTTTTTTTTTGTATGCAAGCAATGCTTTTCAAGAGATTTAAGGAAACTTATACCTATGTGTAGATCTCTTTGAGATGTTTTGAGACCTTGAAGCCACACTTCATATTGCAATTGAAATATAGATATACATGTTATTGCATTAATTATGTCCAAATGATATTTTGTAAGGATGTTCTTAATTTTATGTGCCAAAGGCTTCATACAAGCTACATGTGTATTTACCCTCTATGTGGAAAGGGTGCAAACTGCCCTATTTACACAACAAGGCATTTTGCTCACAAGTAAGGTCACATCTCTTTAGGAGTCTTTTTCGTTTGAACATGAAAATGTGCTTTTTGGAAAAGAGAAACCATTTGAACATGAGAAAGTGTCTCTTGAAGAAGAGAAAGTGCTATCGTAGAAGACAAAGTACTTTTATATACTAAAATAGTACTTTGAACCATGACAAGGATTGGGGAAGAGAACGTATTGCACTAGTAATGTCAATGAATTAAGCACAAAAATGAAATATCTAAAAATGAGTGACTACAATGTGAAGAAGAAGGGAAAATGGTTGCTATATAAGAGAATGACTTTGAATATGGAAAATGCTTTTCGATTGAGAGAGAGAGAGAGAGAGAGAGAGAGAGAGAGAGAGAGAGAGAGAGAGAGAGAGAGAGAGAGAGAGAGAGAGAGTTCTCCTGATTCAATCTATTATTTAAAATCTCAAAATTGTTCTTCTGAAGAATAGAAAAAATGTGCTTCTTGTAGTAAGAAAAAGTGAAGTATAGACAAGGCCCTAACCAATATGAAGCTTAAAGTAATAGAATAAGAAGTAATGAAAATGACATACACTCAAGGCTTATCAAACAAGTCGATTGGATGTGTGACAATTACATACCTCCCAACTTGCTTACAATAAATGTCCTTTTTATTTGGGGATACGCATATATTTATCATCTAAAAAGCCAAAACAATGTCTTTGATATCATTTATAATAATGTGATTTAGGGGTGTAATGTATTTCCTATGTCTCCAAGGGCAATACTCCATCAACTTTAAATTGTAATTGAGAATTTGTTGTAGTCCAATTTCTTTTGTGGACCCCAAGATATTTTGCAATTTTGGCCATTTTGATTAGTTTTTTCACCCTACTTTCATCATGATTAACCAAGGACAAACACATTAATCTCTTTAAGAAAAGTTCATTTTTTTATCAAGGCCTTTTCACTTGTAACTATGTCCTCCTAATGTTGGACATGAATCCTTGATCATATTGCAATGTCGAAGGCTACAAATCCCTCAATAGAGGATGTTATGGGAGATCCTTAGAAATGTCTTTCTGAGTCTCTATATCAAAGCTCTTTGTGTGTTGAACCAATAATTAGCCATAATTGTATCCATTCTCTTTTTCCTCCTGTTATCAACATACCATGGTTGAATAATCCTATTCTTTTTTCTTTAATGATGCTCACATTGCCTTATATCCTAGTAATTTTGTGTGGCTCCCATATCTTCTTTGTCATTGTCACTTGGATCACTTCTATATAAAATCAATGGCTCTTACCATGTGTTGTGTCATGGACTTCGCTTTCATGATAGTAATATTACTAGGTCAAGATGTGATAGGGTGTGAAAATATATTGTGTTGGGGCTAAATGTTTGCAACATGTATGTAGAAGATGCCACACATACACAAACACACACATGTACATGCGTGCATGTGTACACGCACACACGCACACACAGGACAATGCCATAGATAGGCCAAGAGAGATACATACAAAGGTAGAGAGGACATGTAACGTACCCGCCTTTGATTACGTGTCGAGTAACATTTTAGTAGTCCCCTAGAGTTTACCTTCCAACCGTCAACATCCATACTCTAACTAGAATGATTGGATCTTATCCTGTTGGTTAACTCTCTAGGTCTACCCCACAAGCAAAGCGTCCTTCCATTACCCACGGAGGACCGACCTGAAGGTTCCTGATTGATCTAACATTCACCTATCAACAACTAACTCACATCTAAAGGTGTCCTTCGAGAGGCTTCTTGTCTGGAAGGAGCAATGCCATTACCCTTGGTTCATGGAGTACAACGCTTTTTTCCAATAGCAGACTAAGGATTTATGAAATCCCTCGCAATGCTCTAGCGTAGCCACCATACCTTTCCCCTAATATAATTTACAGTTCAGGTTCCAAGACCAAACCCTAGGTAAGTTAGCAAATTGGCCCTTCCTAGAATTTCTTCCTAGCATTTGTTTTTGGGAAAAGCTCTCGGCTAACCGAGACCACCTTGCCATAGGACTAGATTCGTCGGGAATCCATCCACCTGCTTCCCTCTATGGAAGTTCTTAGTTATCTAATTACCTACCACATTACGTGAAACATATAAAAATAGATTTATTAATTAATATCCTTTTATGCACAACTGCTCATTTACCTAATTTTCTCAAGCAAACAGTCAGAATAAAACAAATTCATTGATTATATTCCATAATGTGTGTTCTCCCGCCCATACAGGAGAAAAATTACAATTTCATGTGTTGCCTCATTTGGCGCATCTGCATGTCACATGCTGCCTCATTCGGCACATCTGAATGTCACCAAGATCAAATCCACCTATAGCTAGCATTCATACGTGTCCCAAGTAGAACTTGGGCCATACAGGGGACCAAGTAGTTCCTAGGTGTGAAAAAGGATTTACTAGCTAGAGCCCCCCTAGCACCTTTCCACTTCCTACTTAATACGATCCCTGTTGGGAGACCTCTCACCATCGGAGCCGGTCCATGCTTTTGCGACGGTAAAACTATCCCCTCTTGGTATGGGGATTCAACAGCTATCCTTGGGGGAGGTATGGGGCTCCTCAATTCTTATTTGTTCCAATATTTAATTCAATCAGGATCTAATCTAGAAGATCACAAACAAGATTGATGTCTACAAGCAGTTATGACTCAATCAATCATGCAAATTTCAAGTGATGCTTAATTCTAGTAGCAATCGACACTTGAGTTTCATATAATGAAATCTTCCCCTTTGAATTTAACTAGGGGCATCTAGATTTTGGGATCTCCAACTTCCCAATTCTTGTAACCAAATTTCTAGGCCTTAAGTCAGTATTTTCCCAAGAGGCTTGTCTTATTTCTATTGAACTTGAATAGAACTATTTTAGAAAAACCTGTGGTATCGCGGTTGGTAAAGGGTTGTTATCCGTAGCTGCGACTTCATTTGTGACTCCCGTGCTCGCAACTCCAACTGTTGGCAAGGGTGTAAGATTCTCAATGCAATCAATGTCTCGTCCTCATCAAGAGTATTCTTCTCGCTCTCATGTGGGAGCCATGGAAGAAGCTTGATAGGTTCGGCCAGTGCTTTCACATTGGGTTGGAGCGAGAGAGAGAGAGAGAGAGAGAGAGAGAGAGAGAGAGAGAGAGAGAGAGAGAGAGAGAGAGAGAGAGAGAGAGAGAGAGAGAGAGAGAGAGAGAGAGAGAGAGAGAGAGAGAGAGAGAGAGAGAGAGGCTTCTCTGTTGATTACAACAGAGCTTCGTCACATCAATAGTAGCAGAGAGACTTCTACATGGGTTGTTGTGTGTCCCTTACGTGATGCTCTATCCCTGTTTATATAGTAGTGAGAGAGCGAGGGTAAAGAGAGGGCACCTACTTTTTGGCGCTTTTGATGACATCATTGATGACAAGGTTTCATTTTTTCTTCCATGCAACTTGTTTGGATCATAACTTCATCGTGTGAACTCCAAATATAGACGTTCGGGTACTTAAAACGATCGAAACACATCTGGTCGACAAGTCCTTGCAGGCAAAATTGCAAAAATCCATTAAAAATAGACAAAATAAAGATTTTTGTAAATCACATTATTTTTATCTATCCTTTGTCTTGGATGACTTATTCCCTTCAAAATAAGTCACTCTATATATTTGAATCCATCTAAAGTGGAAACTAAGTCATCTAAACATGATACTAGAGATTTCAAACTATTCTAGTAAACCAGTCCTGCTTCTTGTAAATCCTGTAGAGATTCGACAGTTTTTTTTTTCTATGTGTGGACACGCAACACCGTGTATGCACACCTTAAAATAAACTAAGTAATGGGGACATTATAGGACATTACCACACACACACACACAGAGAGAGAGAGAGAGAGAGAGAGAGAGAGAGAGAGAGAGAGAGAGAGAGAGAGAGAGAGAGAGAGAGAGAGAGAGAGAGAGAGAGAGAGAGAGAGAGAATGGATGACATTCATTATTTTATATGAAAAAAGAGAGGGAGAGGAGTAGTAACATACTAGTTTGTTACTATTAGTTAATAAAAGAAGCGAAAATCTTTTAGAGTCTTTAAACTTATATGCATAGACCACATGCAAATTGATGTCAATGACACCAACTTTTAGGATTACCTAACCATACTTTCACCCTCTAATAAAGACAATAAAAGGAGACCCTAAGAACTCCCCAAGTAGTTCACATAATTCAATAAAGAAGATTGTGTCATTGTGATACTTGGCACAACAAGGGAAGGAAAGTATTAAGAACCAATTGAAGGACCTACAAAGGTCAAGGAGGTAAACCTTACAGTGGAAGAGGAGAAATGAATCCTTAAGAGGTAAACCTTACAGTGGAAGAGGAGAAATGAATCCTTAAGCTAGTCATGAAATTGAAGGATGTGTTTATTTAGACTTACATTGATCTCATAGGAGTACCCTTGCATATGTCAACACACACTATCTTAACCAATCCCAATGTCAAGCCTACCAAAGCAAAGACCATATCTAACCCATGGTATGCACATCTTGTTAAGGAAAAAATAAATAAAGTTTTCAGGGAAATTTTCATTGACAAAATAGAGCGTAAAAAGTGGGTATTCCCCATTATTATGGTACTCAAGAAGAACAGAAATATTAAAGTATGCATCACATACTAAAGGTGAATGTAGAGAAACACCACTATCCTTTATCTTACACTAAGCACATAATCAATCATATAATAGAGAAGGTAGTAGTGTATAGCTTCCTTGACAAGTTTTCAAGCTATAACTAAGTGTATCCACCCAAATAACAATTGGCACAAAACAACCTTTAGCACAAAATGGAGAGTGTTTGTATATTGATTATTTTTGAACTAACAAATGCGCCAACAAGTTTCTAGCACTTAATATGCATGAGTTCAAGACATGTTATGCCAATATCTTGAGGTGTTTATGAATGATATTTGTGTTAATTCTAATGGACCAAACATCTAGATAAGCTAGGGTTAGTATTGGAATGGTGTAAGTAGTATCAATATCCTTGACCCCTCTTAAATACCAATTCTAGGTAAAGCATGGAATCATCCAAGGATATGTGGTATCCTAAAATAGTATTTTAGTTGACACAATTTAGATTCTAGAAATCTTGTGGCCGCCCTTGCCTAGAAACCCTAAGGTGTCCAATGCTTTCTAGGCTACACTAATTACTACAATCATTTTTGAACTACATCGTGCTTGCAAGACCCTTAGACAAGCTCTTGATAACGTAGGAATGGGTCAAGGAGTGTCAAACTATATGTGAAGCCCTTAGAAAAACTTTGATAATTGCAATCACCTTAGGAGTCCTAACTAGAAGGTAAGATTCCATGTTATTGAGATATCAATTTTAATATAAGCTAATACTCATGTACCTAGATGATCATTTAGGCATTCATGTCGATGGTGTGATTGGTACCTACATTGTCATATGCTTCTAATGATGCCATACAATTTGATATTACTTATTCTGCCTATCCAAGGAATGGAATATCTATCTAGTCCTGAGGGGACAAATTTCGCATGAGCATAAGCAAAGCATGCTCTACGCCAACTTGGGGAACATCCTTCTTTCCATCATTTTGCTCACACTATCAAAGACCACTTGTACATTAATGATATTGTGTTTTTACTTTATCTTTTTTGTAGACTATCATTGTGAAGTTGAAGAGAGAAGACAAGAAGAAGAGAATAAACAAAATAAAAGAGAAGAAAAACAAGAACAGAATAGGGTTGTTAGGCTCCTATCTTGGGTGCATTCTCTATAATGAGTACTAGCATTCTGCACACGCCCCTCAATCCACCTCCCCAGTAAAAAACCGTGACAAACCATTGATATTATTATCTAAGATTACTTGGGGTGAACTAAAGAGCTGTAACTCTATTGGGGCATTTAATCCTTCCCATCCGAAATAATCAAAAAATAAATGCCTTTGCCTTCACATAATTGATATGATCTTTAAGGGGAGGAAAGCCATGAATAGAGGTCAAAATGGTTTTGCGAGGTAGAGTAATTGGCAAACTCATCAGGTTTGTACTAACAAAGTTTCTTTTTTAAGTGGCGATATGAGCAATGCTTGGTATCCATTGTTTACGGTTCATTTATTTAAAATACAAATAATGGCCTTTTTCACATGGTAACTTCACTCAATAATCCATTGCTCCTCTTTCTCTCTCCTCTTTTCCCTCTCAATTTCTATTTTTTTCTCCGCTTTCTTTCTCTCTCCCTCCCCAATTCCCTATGTCTAATTCTTTCTCTTTCTCTCTCTCTTTCACTTTATGCCTTCTATTTTAATTTATTTTCTCTCCTCTCCTAGTTCTTGCTCTCTCTCTCTCTCTCTCTCTCTCTCTCTCCTTTTTTTCTCTCCCCGCTTTTCTTCTCTCTCTCTCTCTTTCACTCTATGCCTTCTATTTTAATTTATTTTCTCTCCTCTCCTAGTTTTCTCTCTCTCGCTCTCTCTCTCTCCTTTTTTTCTCTCCCCGCATTTCTTCTCTCTCTCTCTCTCTCTCCTTTTCTTCTCTCCCCTCTCTCTTCTCTTTTCCTTTTTTCTTCCTCTCCTCTTTTCTTCTTCTTTTTCCCTTCTTCTCTCTCTTTAATTTTTTTTCTCTCTTGCTCTCCTTTAAAGTATATTTTCTCTCCATTATTCTCTTTTTTTCTTCTTTTTATTTTCTTTATCTCTTTCTCCTTTTTTTCTCCACGATTTTCTTCTCTCTCTCCCCTCTATTTTCATTCTCTCTCTCCCCTCTATTTTTCTTCTCTCTCTTTCTCTCTCTTCTTCGTCTTTCTCCCCTTCCCCTCCTCAATCTCTCTTAAAGTATGTAAATTTTACATTTCCCCTATTTTAATTCTCTCTTTATGTTCATATTCTCTCTCTTCTTCTTCTTCTTCTTCTTCTCTTTCTCTCTCTCCTTCTATTCTCTCTCTCTCTCTCTCTCTCTCTCTCTCCTTTCTCTTCTTTTGCCTTTTTTCTACTCTCTCCCTTTCTCTCTTTTAAATTTTATCCTCCCTCCCTCTCTCTCTCTCTCTCTCTCTCTCTCTCTCTCTCTCTCTCTCTCTCTCTCTCTCTCTCTCTCTCTCTCTCTCTCTGTGTCTTTCTCCTTCTTCTCTCTCCCTTTTCCCTTCTCTCAAAAAATGCATAAAGTTAAAAAAAGATTTTCTCTTTCCTCTTTTTTCCAATCTCTCTTCCTCTCTACTTCTTCTTCTTCTTCTTCTCCTCCTCCTCCTCCTCCTCCTCTCTCTCTCTCTCTCTCTCTCTCTCTCTCTCTCTCTCTCTCTCTCTCTCTCTCTCTCTCTCTCTCTCTCTCTCTTTTCTTCTCTTCCCCTCTCTCCTCTCTTTTCCTACTCTCTCCCTCTCTTTTTTTCTTTTTCTTTTTTTCTTATTCTTCTTCTCTCTCTCTCTTCATTCTCTCTTTTAAAAATTTTCTTTTCTCTCTTTATATTTTAAGTTTCTTTCTCTCTCTCTCTCTCTTTCTCTCTCTATTTTTCTCTTTCCTCTCTTCCCCTTTGTCTCCCCCTATTTTCTCTCTCTCTCTCTCTCTCTCTCTCTCTCTCTCAAATTATATATTTCCTCTTTGTCTCCCCCTCTCTCCTTTCTTTTCCTTCTCTCTGCCTCTCCTATTTTTTCCTTTTTTCTTTTGTTTCTCTCTCTCTCTCTCTCTCTTCATTCTCTCTTTAAATTTTTTTCTTTTCTCTCTTTCATTTAAATTGTATATTTTCTCTCTCTAGAATTCTCTCTCTCTCTCTATGTTCAAATTCTCTCTCTTTGTCATTTCTTCTCTCTACTTTTCTTCTCTTTGTCTCAGTCTCTCCATTTCTTCTCCCCCACTCTCCTCTCTTTTTCTTCTCTCTCTCTCTCTCTCTCTCTCTCTCTCTCTCTCTCCCCCTCTCTCTCCTCTTCTTTTTTCTCTCTTTGTATCTTTCTCTTTTATTCTCTCTCTCTCTCTCTCTCTCTCTCTCTCTCTCTCTCCCCTCAATTTTCTTTTCCTCTCTCATTCTCTTTCAAGTTTTTTCTCTCACTCTTTTCTCTCTCTATTTTCTCTTTCCCTATTTCCTCTCTCTCTCAAATTATATATTTCCTATCCATTTCTCTCTCTCTAAGTCAAAAACTATATCAGAAAAGGTTTAATTGAAAAAAGATTATTCTTGTTCATCTTTCCCCCCTCTCTCCCTCTTATTCTCTTTCTTCTTCTTCTTTTTCTTCTTCTATTTGTCTCTTCTTTTCTTCTCTCCCCAATTTTCTTCTTCTTCTACTTCTTCTTCTTCTCTCTCTCTCTCTCTCTCTCTCTCTCTCTCTCTCCCCCCTCTTTTTTATTTTTTCTTCTTCTCTCTCTTTTTAATTTTTTTTCTTTTCTCTCTCTAATTTTATATTTCCTCTCTCTATAATTCTATTTCTCTGTGTTCATATTATCTCTTCTTCTTCTTCTTCTTCTCTCCCCCTCTCTCTATTCTCTTTTCCTTCTCTCTCTCTCTCTCTCCTCTTTTTTCTTTTTTCTTTTTAAATTTTTTATCTTTCCTCTCTATAATTCTCTCTCTCTCTCTATGTTTTCCTTGTCTCTCATCTTCTTTCTTTTCTTCTCTCTCTATATATCATTCTTTCGATTTTTTGTTATCTATCTCCTCTCTCTCCTCACTTTTCTTTTCCTCTCTCTTTCTTATTCAATTTTTTTCTCTTACTCTCTTTTTTATTTTTAATTTTATCTCTATTTTTCTCTTTCTTCTCTTTCCCTATTTTCTCTCTCTAAGTCAAAAACTATGTCAAAAAAGATTTAATTTAAAAAACTATTCTCTTTCCTCCTCTAATCTCTCTCTCTCTCTCTCTCTTTCTCTTTCTTCTTCTTCTTCTCTCTCTCTCTCTCTCTCTCTCTCTCTCTCTCTCTCCCCCCCCCTTTTTTCCTTTCTTTTTCTTTTCTCTTTTCCTCTCTATAATTCTCTCTTTCTCTTTCTTCTTCATCGTCTTTTTATCTAATTCTCAAAGTGTGTGAAAAACTGTCTAAAAATTTTAAATTAATTTTTAAAAAAATATTTAATTTAAAGAAAAGTTTAAATTTAAAAATTTTAATCTAATTGAGACATAGAGAGACTTTTGATTTAAAAAGAAGTTTGATTTAATTGAGAGAGAAAGAGAGAGAGAGAGAGAGAGAGAGAGAGAGAGAGAGAGAGAGAGAGAGAGAGAGAGAGAGAGAGAACTTAGGCCCTACACATGAGAAAGAGAGTGGGAGGGGGGAGGAATTTAATTAAAAAGGGGAGGGAGAAAAGAAAGTGAGAGATTATACGTGAGAGAGAGGGGAGGGGGTTTTAAATTTTTAAAAGGAGAGAGAGAGAGAGAGAGAGAGAGAGAGAGAGAGAGAGAGAGAGAGAGAGAGAGAGAGAGAGAGAGAGAGAGAGAGAGAGAGAGAGAGCCTAGGTCCTACACATGAGAGAAGGGGGGGGAGGGGTTTTTAATTAAAAAAGGGAAGGGGAAGAAAAAGGGAGAGATTACACATTGTTGGGGGTAAAGGTGCATTCGCCTAGCCGCCCATGTATTACTACACTAACAGTACCTGCCACTGCACACTACAGGTGGTGAGCACCCATCACTGTCACTTTATTCTTTATTCTTTTAGTGATAGTTTGAATAAAGGTAAACCCAGTCACACATTGTGATAGTTGGAGTTCCTATTTTGTGTCTCTCTCTCTGTCTTGCTCTTGCCCTCTTGACATAGCTCTTCCAAGCAAGCTTCGGTCCTTCTCAGCTTTCAACTAGTATCAGAGCATGGATTTATGACTATTCAAACTTGGTTCGTGACTCCCTTAGCTTCCTATTGATTACCTACACTCATTGGGTCTCCTTCTTGATAGCCATAGCCAACTCTTTCAAGCTCCAGTCTCACTCCCCGGCTTCCCGACGACCTCTTTGGGCACTCTCAGGGCATTCCAACAAAGGTATTTTTTCATTTTCTTCAGGGCTTCATGCTAGTTATAGGTTTAGAGGTCTGAGAAGAAGAAGGGGGCATCACCATTGTATCTTGTTGGCTCCATATCTTGACATGTAACGTGTCTGCTTGTCCATTTGTGGGACACCTCTTAGCAGTCCATCGGGAGGGGAGTCTAGAAAGCGCCACCTGGCACTTGCAAGGAATGTTACAGAGTTTGCGATCTAGGTCTTCCCGAGTCTGCCCCGAAGCGAAAGTATTCGGCCATTCCCACTTAGGACAGACCTGAAGTCAGAGTTTCTTTCCTATCAGCCAAGTCTCTAGGAAGTAGCTAGCGTCGAGCTCCAGATGAACCACTTTGCGTAGGAACAACAGAGTCGAAGCGGATTTATGCTACAGTTGGTTCATGGAAAATGGGAAACGAGAGAGATGCAAAGCTCAACCTTTCTGCCCATAAGGCATAGTCCCATTCCGCTCCTCTAAAACATCATAAATCGGGATTTTAACTCTACTGACTCTAGGTCTTCACAGTCTCACTATCACGTCTTTTGAGAAAAGTTTCTAGCTAACCAGGACCACCCTCCCGTAGGATGGACCCAAGTCACATCCACCACACTTTCCTCGGGTTGCTTAGTTATCTAATTACCTACCACATTATGTTTGACATACAAAAGCAGCTTCCTTAATTAATTAATTTAAACACATGTTCCTTCACGTAACTTAGGCACTGAGATTTAAAAAAAAGCATTGTCAAACAAGTTCATTTTCCAAATATTTAACCTTTATTTATCATAGTCTTGGAATACATCAAGTGTCATGCCCGAAGGCTATCCCAACAATCAACAGGATTGATGCTTCAAGTTTCACCCATGGACTAGTATACGGGCCTTGAGATCCCATCTCGAGTCATGTCGGTCTCTTGTGTGGGATCCGGAGGCAAGGAATTTACAACCAGAGCCTCCCCTAGCACCCAAATGTCCTCCTGCTCCAAGCAGCACCCACGTAGAGATCTCTTGCGGCGGGTTTGGTCCATGCACCTGGCGCAGCTAACAACCCCCTTGGATAGGAGTGAAACAAACTTTGAATAATATGCTTCAAGGGATAATCCTAGCTGCTTCAAGTCAAAGAATTTATTCATCTTTTGTGTGGGTAGGCAGATACCTCCCTCGCACAGCTTCCTTAAGCTTATCCTAAGTGACTGTCCCCTTCGAGATCGCCTCGTCTCTGCACCACTGTTTCCACCAAAGTCTCGCTTCGCCTATAAGCTTAAGTTTGGCGAGCATGGATTGGTTAGCAGGTGCAGTTCATGTTGCCTCAAAATAGTCCTCCATGGACTCAATCTAGACCTCGGCATCGGCTTGAATAGTCCTTCCCTTGCCATCAAACTCGGGTGGCTTAATTTTTTTGAGAAGGAATTTCTTCTCTTGAGCCACAGTTGGACTTAGTGTAGGAGTCGGATTTGGAACCTGCGCTTGGGGTTGCGTCTGAACAATAAGATTCTTTATGTTAACATCTTATCATACGTTCTCATATTATGTTAATATGAATAGCACAGCTTTTTAGCTAAGTGATTTAATCACTTAACACCTTAGTTAACATTTATGGTCAAGATAGACAATTGTAAAAAGTCTTATTTATTCATTAAGGGTATAACCCCTTGAGTACATTTATTTTGGATAAGTAGGACAGACTGATTGATACATCAGTTTGGGAAAAATAGGATTGTGCTACAATCGACTACAAGGATGGAATAATAATATGGAGTGGGGTCATGGATTTTCAGGAAATGGTAAGTCATAGGAAGCTTGGGGTATCCCTTCCTTTGATACCCATTCTTCTCATAGCACCCTAACACTTTGATTTTGTCAGCAGAGATCACCCAGGTCACTTCTTCATAGACATACTTGTTTTGCTTGACTTGCAGACCGCTAACATGCAAAGTTGCATTTATACGAGCTTTGACAAAGATGAACAGCTTCACGATCTTTAAATCCTCCATCCACTTGATTCTCTTCAAGTCGGTCTGAAGGTACGCAAGTCGGTGGGCTGTTATATGTAGTATATTCTTGAGTCTCTCGTCCATCTTCACTCCGCATATAGGGGCGAAGGATTATAGATGTGGTCTAGAATATTCATCATGCCAAGCCTCTGTCGATAATTAGAAGCATGCATTGCAGTCATGAACATGACCTGGAACACCAAGAACTTGCTCCATGCTTCGTGACTTTGCAACCCAGCATCCATAAGTGAGTAAAGAAATGTTTTCAACAGAAAACACTGCTCTATTCTACTCACCCTCCCCTGTTTACCCCCTTATTCCCTTTATTTTCCTCCATTAAGTTTCATTATAATCTTTAGATCTCGTTGGTTTGCTTTGATACCAACTGTAACGTGTCTGCTTGTCCACTTGTGGGACATGTCTTAGCAGCCCATCGAGAGGGGAGTCTAGAAAGTGCCACCTGGCACTCACAAGGAATGTCATAGGGTTTGCGATCTAGGTCTTCCTGAGTTTGCCCTGAAGCGGAAGCATCTGGCCGTTCCCACTTAGGACCGACCTGAAGTCAGGGTTTCTTTCCTATCATCCAAGTCTCTAGGAAGTAGCTAGCATCGAGCTCTAGATGAATCACTTTGCGTAGGAACAACAGAGTCGAAGGGAATTTATGTTGCACTTGGTTCATAGAGAATGGAAAACAAGAGGGATGCGAAGCTCAACCTTTCTGCCCATAAGGCATAGTCCCATTCCGCTCCCCTAAAATAGCATAAATTGGGATTCTAACTCTACTAACTCTAGGTCTTCACAGTCTCGTTATCATGTTTTTTAGAAAAGTTCCCAGCTAACTGGGACCACCGACCCAAGTCACGTCCACTGCACTTTCCTCGGGTTGCTTAGTTATCTAATTACCTACCACATTATGTTTGACATACAAAAGCAGCTTCCTTAATTAATCAATTTAAACACATGTTCCTTCACGTAACTTAGGTATTGACATTTAAAAAAAACAATGTCAAGCAAGTTTTTTTTCTAAATATTTAACCTTTATTTATCATAGTCTTGGAATACATCAAGTGTCATGCCTGAAGGCTATCCCAACAACAATCAACAAGATTGCTGCTCCAAGTTTCGCCCATAGACTAGTACACGGGCCTCGAGATCCCATCTCGAGTCATGTCGATCTCTTGTGCGGGATTCAGAGGCAAGTAATTTACAGCCAGAGCCTCCTTTGGCACCCAAACGTCCTCCTACTCCAAGTAGCACCCACAGAGAGACCTCTCGCGGTGGGTTCAGTCCATACATCCGACGCGGCTTGTTGGGGGTAAAGACGCCTCTTCCTAGCCATTTGTGTATTACTACACTGACAGTCACTGCCAGTACACACTGCAGGTGGCGGGTGCCCGTCACTGTTACTTTATTCTTTATTCTTTTAGTGACAATTTGAATAAAGGAAGGCCCGGTCACACATTGTGACTGTTGGAGTTCCCATTTCTAGTCTCTCCCTTTCTTGCTCTTGCTCTCTTGCCATAGCTTTTGAGTCCAACCTTCGATTTGTCGCTCCCTTTCAACTGGTATCAGAGCTTTGCTTTTCGACTCTTGAGCTTGGTTCATGGCATTCTCAGCATCCCATCAACTCCCTACTTGCATTGGGTCTCCTTCTCAGCGGCCATATCCGACTCCTTCGAGCTCCCATCACTCCCCGGATTCTCGAGCACATTCCCAACATTGTTGGGCACCTTCAAGGCATTACATCAGAGGTATTTGATCATTTTCTTCAGGGTTTACTTCAGTTCTCAGGTCTCACAGGCTATAAATAAGTTGTGGGCAGCTATAGCTCACACCTCTTGGAGCTTCCTTCACCTGGATCTTGCTTCCAGCTTATCAAGGCTTGCTGAGGCTTGTGGTAGGCCTTCTTTGGCTCTCATTTGTGCCCCCTTTGGGCCCCATTGTTGACATGTGGGACAGCAGACCCCCCCTCAGCTAGCTCACGTTTTTTTTTGCGCCTGTTTCAAAATCTAGCCCAAAAATCACTCTTTTTGTCATATCTCGAGCATTCGGAACCTGATTCAGGCAACGTAAGTGTCTAAGTTGGGGTTTTGACACACTCTGGATGCAATAGTGATATCGAATTTGCCAAATTCTGATGATAGAATCTTCTGCAATAGATTTTAGGTCTGAGACAGCATGTATTTGTATGCCTATGCTTGTTTGGGCATGACTACATAACTGGTTTGATGCCTACTGCATCCCAATTGATTGGGGGATTGAAGCTACATGTAATGCTATGATTTTGGGGCTGGAAATACACAGTTTATAACAATAAATACATGCTGAATACTCTTGGGCTAAAGCTATCTTTCATGCTTTGACATATGCCTATTGGTTCCGGATGTATGTCTTGGGTTATGCTATGATGTATTGATCATCGAGGGACGACTTTGAGCTTGTCATTGAACCTGTATGCTTTTGGAAGCTTGAGCTTATTTCAGCCCGCACTTATTAACATTGGTATATGCTTTGACAGTGATGCTTCTTGGGTTTATGCATACCCGTTGCCTACAGCTTGATGCTCATTTCACGGTTGATTACCCTATGCATACGTTGAGCTTGAGTGCTCATTGAAGCTCCACCTTGGATGCATTTTGGATTATATGGAATATTCTTGGATGTTACTTGGCTTGTTAGAGTTTGGATTGGGATGTATTCGATGTCTTACATGCTTACGGATGCTACATATGGATGCTCTACCACTTACATGTTCGGGATGTACTATTGATGTATTGTCTTGGACTTATGTCATTGGCACTGTTTCTTGCCTTGGCTTGAGCTCTTGAGCTCGTACATACGACTTTTGTGCCAGTGGGAGCATTCTTGAACGCTTATCAGACATTGAGCAGGCGGTACTTTTATGCATTGAGCTGTTACATGCCATTGAGTAGTTATAGACACTTGAGACTTTGGGACTTCTTACCTTTTGGGATGATACATCATATGTCTTGGTTCACTATATGCTTATGAGCTAAGTCTCAGTTTTGGATCCGTATCTTTGTGAACTGACACCTACTCGTGTCAAGTTTTGGTAGTGGCAGGAACACTTTGCCCCGTTGACTGAGGGGTGTGCCTACTCACTAGCAGATGTTTGTATGACATACTTGGGTGTTGGATTCATGCTTATCGACCGTCATATGCTTATGCTATGCCCGCATGATGTCGGCTTTGGTCTTGGTGGCAGTATCTGATTGCCTTAGGATCCGATTTTAGCCCTCTTAGCTCTCTTTTACTGAAATCTGAAATTTATTACAGCAAGTATATATGTATGGACTGACATGGATTTTTCATGCTGAAACACTCTGAAATGATGTACTTTCACTAGTACTTGGTGGGAAGCATTTTTTGTTTCAGTTTCTTTGCCAGTTTTCCTCGATTTTGGTGATTTTTTAGTCATTTTCTGCAATAAACAGCAAGTAGTTTTGAACTGTCTACAGTCTTCCATCCTACATTATGGCGAGTTCGTCTACTGATCATGCTATTTTCAACATCACTAAGCTTTGTTGAGATATCGAGCTCCACTCGTGATACGCCAGGGTGACCGTTGTGTATTTATGTCACCGACTTGTCAGTTGTAGACGCGGTTGGTACACCGCCCATGAATAATAGCTACATGATAGCTATCCTTATCTACTCTAGTTCGTGGCTCAGTTAGTATGCCACCTTAGTTAGTTGAGTTTGGTTTTGAGACCCATATAGAGGGTTCTTCTATTTCTTTGTACTTGAGTTCTTTTGGCTTACACAACTAAGAAGAGGAAAACTGTTTTCAGCCTCCACCCTTGTGTGTCTTCCCCCATTGTGCAAGCAAGAAAGCTTCAAGCGAGACTCCTTCCTTCTCTCCCACAATCTTGACAAGCTTGATGGTACGAATTACTCTTATTGGAAGAGCCTGATTTGGCAGGTGTTGGTGCAAAAATCGCAGATCAAACCTTTGAGGTTAAGCGGGCATCCGCCTGCAACTATGCCAGATGAGGAATGGCTTGAGCTTGATGAGTTATGCAAGTCCACTATTGTATTGTCTCTCACCGAATAGGTTCACTATAATGTCTTTGAGGAAGAACAGAGTACATGGCAGTTGTGGGAAAAGATAAAAAATCTCTATGACAAGAAAAGTCCAGCAAGTTAGATGTATTGGCTGAAGCAGCTTATGGATCTGCGCATGAAGGAGAATGTGACTATGTCTGCTCACTTGAGCTAGTTCCATGCTATACTCAAGAACTTGATTTTGCAGGACATCACTTTTGCAAAGGATGTCACTCCTCTTTTCTTGCTTGGTACTCTTAATGAGTCATGGGATGTATTCCGCACTGCATTATGTGCCTCTACTGCTACCTTGAAATTATCTGATGTTGAGAGTGCTCTTCTGCAGGAAGAGGTTAATCATAAGAATTTTGATGTCTCTCGTGTGTCTCATGCTATGACAGTTAGAGGTAGGAATGATGGATATGGAAAGCATGGCAGTGGTAGTGGCGGGATTCTCAGAAATCTCGGTCCAAGTCTCGTGGGAAGTCACGTAGCAAATCCCGTGGCAGGAATGCAGATGTTACTTGTCACCGTTGTGGAAAAAAGGGCCATATTAGGCCACAATGCCATGAATTGCACAATGAAAGGTGCAAACATAAGGGGAAAGAAAAAGTGTAGGATAAGTCTTTTGATCACAGCATAGTGCCTGCAAAGTCTAGTGTTAAAATTGAAGAGAACAATGTTATGCAACCTAAGGATGTTGATGATGATGATTATATCCTTGCAACTTCTTCTAGTGCTTTGCAGATGACAAGGATACACTCTATGTATGCACAGTGTTGGCTCTTGGACTCAGGTGGATCCTTTCATGTGACACCTGCTGAGAGTGGTTTCATTCATACCATACTATTTCGGGTGGCGCTTGGGTGATGACAGCTCTCTTGATATTGTGGGCATTGGTGATGTTAGGCTGCAGTTTCCTTCTGGCATCAGTTTTGTTATGTAGGATATACACCATGTACCTGCTTTGACACACATTCTCATGTCAGCTGGACAGCTTGATGATGTAGGTTATCATGTATCTTTTGGAGACTCTGCATGGAAGATCACTCGTGGTAGACTTGTGATTGTGAGAGGTGCCAAGGCTGGCAGTCTCTACCCCTTGATTGTATCAGCTTCTTCCCTTGATCATGTTTTGTCTGTGGGTTCTATCCCACATGTATCTCTTTGGCATGCCCATTTGGGCCATATGTCTTTGAAGGGAATGAAAATTCATTCTAGTTTGCAGTACTTACCACCCCTTGATTACGCATGTTTTGATTCATGTGAGTATTGTCTTTATGGATGGCAGGCAGACTAGGTCTACGCATAAGAAGTCTGGTAGGCCACACATGAGTGAGCCCTTGGCATTGGTACATTCAAATGTCTGTGGGCCCATGCCTTGTCAGTTTATGGGTGGTGCAAAGTATTTTTTATATTCATAGATGATTTTTCATGGAAAGTTTGGGCTTATCCCATTAAGCTAAAATCCAATGACTTGGCTGTGTTTCAGAGATGGCTTGCATTGGTTGAGAACTAGTCTGGGTATAGGCTAAAATGCCTAAGGACAGATAATGGGGGTGAGTATGTCTCACGTGCTTTTGAGCAGTTATGTGATGAGAGGGTATTTAAGCGTCAGTTGACCACCCCCTACACCCCCCCAGAATGGCTTGGCTGAGCGGATGAATAGAACCATCCAGGAGCATGTACGCAGTATGCTTAGTCATGCAGGCCTACCACAGAGCTTTTGGGCTGAGGCAGTTAGTACAGATGTGCATGTCATAAATAGATCACCTTCTAGTGGTTTGGATTTCCAGGTTGCAGAGCAGGTATGGACTGGAAAACCCCTCCTCTTATGCACATCTCCGTGTCTTTGGATGTGAGGCATTTTGCCATGTGCCCATGGACAAGAGAAGTAAGCTGGATCCCAAGAGTGTCAAATGCATTTTCCTTGGTTATGGGGATGCACGCGAGATGGGTTATCATCTCTGGGATCTGCAGGCGCGGAAAGTCATCTGCAGTCATGGTGTAGTCTTCCATGAAGACAAGATGCATAGGCAACCTGAGAGAGTTGTTGAGATCTGCAAGGTCATATTTCATGAGGAGCCGAGAGCTCCCGTACAGCTAGTTGGATAGCCTACAGCTGCAGTAGATGCTCATGGTCAGGGCATTGGACAAGCAAATCGACAAGCAGTAGAGCTTGCCATGAGTACTGTGACCGTGCCACAGCTCCTTCCTTCATTGAAGATCCTTGAGAAATCCGCGCACATGCTGTGGTCTACGGCCTGTCTAACCTTCTCCATGTACTTTTGAAGGTTACATTTGTCCACCAGCTCCCTCATGGCTGGCTCTTCCAGGATGGCTTCATCTAGATTCATGGTATGCTTGAACGTGAATTGGCTAAATCCACGCGTCTCAATGCTGATTCCATACTTCATCAGCTCCGCTTCCGTGAATGGGAGTTTACCCTATCTTACCATGGTAGGTACTTATCATCACACGAAGTCAGCATTAGCATTATAACTTGATTAATTACTAGCAAACCCAAGAAAGAATGCGTGTGATAGTTTGTTGTGCTGATTCAAAGGAATAAAACTTAGAAATAATTCACTACCAACATCTATTTCCTCCTTGCATTCTTTCCTATTTGAATTCAGTTGATCATTTTCATCCTTTATACCTCTTGCTACATCACTTGGTTCATTGCTTGGCTCTCATCACTTGGCTCTTATTTGCTCCCCCCCCCCCCCCCCCCCCCCCCTTTCCTTAAGTGTTAAGGGAATCCTTCCTAGGATTAGCAAGGGGAGGAGAAAGGATCGCATGGGCTGTGTGGAGCAAGTTATTTGGCCAACAACCAAGTATAAAGGTTAGGGTAATATTCAAGCTAGGCATGACGATCAAGTTTGCATGGTTGTATGGAAGCTTGAGTGATATAGGTCAAGACGTCATGAAAGATGTCCCCAGAGTTGAGGCGACTAGCAATGTGCAACTACTCTTCCGTGAGGAACTAGTCAATGTAAGATGGGCTAATACCTGATCATCTAAGTGTATGTTGCGTGTAATGGCCAAAACTCTAAATGAAAGAGGTGCCACATAAGTAGGGTCGTGTTCACTTGTTTTGATTGCCCTCCTTTGCTCAGCATTGGTCATGATATGGTGGCCTTTTTTCTCCCATTGGAGTCGTAAGGCATACCATAGTTGTAAGAACGAAGAAGCAGAGCTGGCAAGCTGCATGAGCTCCTTCAATTCTTGTTCAGGTGTAGAGTGAGCAATCTTGCAGTAAGAGGTGATTAGTCTTCTGAGAACAGCTTGCTCCTTTGAGATTTCTCCATTAGCGATTAATTCGGCGGAAATTTTGGGAACCAAGGGGTTTGTCAAGAAGCCCTAGGTCAAGCCTCTCATAGCTCCTAGTGAATGTGGTGAAGGTGTCATCCAACTCCTTGATGCATGTCACTACATCATTCCCCAAGGTCTCAACAAGATCCTTGGCCATTGAAAGGAAAGATCGTCTTTCGTATGAAGGCTTAAGACTTGCTGGTGGTGATGGTGCAATTGGGCTAGACAGTGGTGACTCCATTGCTGGCGTCACAAATGGGACTTTGCACTCTGGAGCACTTCTCGAGATGCTGCAGTGGGCTTCAGTGGCATAGGAGGCGTGCTACATTCTATTCGAGCCGACATGGGGGTACACTACTCCTCTAACCTCGATGGTGCTGGGGCATCCAGCTCGGGACAATGAATGTGTTGGGAGTCATTAATCATCACTGGGCTGGCTCAACGTTCTTTGCGGTTTGTGCTTTGTATGTGCCAACCTCCTATCCAGCTGGAGTGGGGTTGCGCAGAGTTGAGCTTCTTGAACGTCTACACTTAGGCACCCATATCCAGGGGTTGCCCTCATAGTATCCTTATGCTCGCAAGAGATCTTTGGAGATCCATCGTGGCATGGTAGTGCGCCTATGTCAATAGCATCTGAGCTATCTCTTAGGCTGTGACTGATAGTTTTTGCATTTAGAAGCATGTTTCTGCGGTTTACCAGGAGGAGGTGGCCCTCGCCATTTTGGCACCCATATGAGCATGGGCCCTTTGGCCATGTGAATGGCTTGGGTGGGTTTGATTCTAGCAGTTGGAGCGTGGGGTGAGATAGCCCTGCCCTTCTCCTTAGGCTTGGTCGTGGGGGTCTCTATCAGTGGCTCTACAATTGTAGGAGGCGTAAGATGACCCTTGCTGAAAGTAGTTACTATGTGCACATTGCCTACAGCAAGATGGACGCGATCTAGGTTGTAGTCCACATTGTAGTTTGTCTGCTTTTTGAAAGTGCGGCCTAGTAGTGATTTATCACTGGCCCCTTCAGTGTTTGGTAACATATAAAAGACGACTGGGATACTTTCAGACTCGATGGAGACAGCCACTTTGCATTTTCCTAAGAGAGAGTAAGTGTTGCCCCCAAATGGAATGAGTTTAGCATTTGTGGACTGTAATTTAGGCTGACCGATGCATGTCCAATGGTCATGCGTCAAGATATTACGGTCGGCACCTTCGTCGATCAAGGCATCAAAAGAATACGTCTGTTCTGCGGTGACCGTGACTCGTAGGTAGACGGGTGGTACTGCTTCTTCATCTTGATCTATTAGTTCGATAATTGTGGCCATGTAGACGTTGACAAGGGGTTCACGCATAGGTGGCTCATACAATGGATGGGAAGGAGGATAGTACTTTTTCATGTGACTACCATTGAAGAAGCCTATTCCTTCCCCTTCGAGTGTCTCCAACTCGACATTGCCCGTTCTACTAATTGCACGCACCTGGAAAGATCCCAGTCCTTGAAATTTCATTTTCTGTTTGTGACCTTTCACCAAGTATAGTAGGACAAGGTCTCCTTGATCAAAGTTGCACTGGTTGACATGCTTGTCAAACCACATCTTTCATCGGGCCTTCTCACAAATCAAAGCATGGGTGGCTAAAAGTCGAGTCTCCGTGAGACGCTCTAACTCCACTAAGCGGTTGGTCCAAGCTTCCCTTCCCTCCCAACGCTCCTGAGTTGCTATCCTTAAGCTAGGGACAAAGAACTCTAAGGGTAGAATGGCCTCTCTTCCATAAGTCAGCCTAAAGGGTGTCTGTCCGACAGCCGTCTTATAAGCTGTACGATAGGCCCACAAGGCCGCCATCAATTTATTATCCCAGTCTCTTCGTGATGTGGATACTATCTTAGTAAGCATGTTGACTAGGATTCTATTCGTGGAATTTGCTTGGCCATTTGCTTGAGGATAGTAGGGTGAGGACCTTCTATGAATGATTAGGAAGGTTGAGAGCAGGTGGGATATCACTTCATTAATAAAGTGTGTGCCCTGATCACTCACTAGTTTGATTGGACAACCAAACCGTGAAAAGACCTGCTCCCACAAGAACTTCGCAGTGGTTCTAGCATCGTTCTTTCTAGTTGCTCTTGCCTCCGCCCACTTCGTCAGGTAATCAGTTGTTGCCACAATGATGTAGTGTGCTTGGGAGTACTATGCCGTAGGACTGATAGGTCCAATGAAGTCAATGCCCCATTTTTTGAAGGGTTCTTGAGCTATTCCAGGGGTCGATTCCATCTTATCCTTGCGCATGGGCACCTTAGTCCTCTGGCACTCGTCGCAGTGTTTGACAAACTTAGCAGCATCACGAAATAGGGTGGGCCACCATAGTTGGGATTGTAACACCTTATGGGAGGTCGTATCCCCACTAAAGTGTCTCCCAGCTATCCCGCCATGCGCTTCTCTCAATATATCGTGCATCTCGTGCTCGCAGACACATTTACGCAACAAATCATCTTGTCCCAACTTATAGAGTTGGCCAGCGATCAGTTGGTATATGGCTGGATTTTTAAGATAAGTCTCCTTAGCCTCGATTTCTCAATAGGTCTCTCAAGTAGACCATTCTCTAGCACTTGAACTATATCATCGGCCCAATATGGCGTCAAATCAGCCCTAAACAAGTCTCCTTTGCTAGACAAGCCAAAGAGATGAGCGTCTAGTAAGTCGTTAGGTATGCCTTATCCACCAGCTTCTCCTATGGGTATGCGGGACATGTGATCTGCCATGTAGTGCTGCTTTCCCTTACGTACAACCACAGAGAAATCCAACTCCAACAAGAGAAGTAACCATCTCGCTATGTGACCTGTAGCGCACGACTTGTTCACAAGATACAACAAGGCTTGATGGTGGTCAACGAAAAAGACAAAGGGTCTGGCCAACAGGTAATGCATAAATTTCTTTACAACAAACACCATGGCTAACCCTTCCCTTTCTATAGTGGAATAATTCATCTCCGTTTTCGGTGAGTTGCCTGCTGGCAAAGCTCATGGGGTAATCAAGGTTATGTTCACCAGGTTGGCATATAATAGCTCTAATAGCAAACTTAGAGGCATCTATGTGTACGTGGAATGTTATACTCCAGTCTAGGGCTCGTAAGATTGGTGCAGTGGTGAGAGCCTTCTTCAACTGTTCATACGCACGCTGGCATTCCTCAGTCCACTCTAATACGATCAGTAGCTTGTACAATGGTCTAGCAATCAGCGTGTAGTTCAGTACAAAGCTTCGGTAGTATCCTGTATGGCCTTAAAAACATTGAACACCCTTGTAGTTAATGGGTGGTGGTAGGTCGACAATGACCCTGACTTTTGAGAAGTTGGTGGCAATGTCATTCCTTGACACTACATGCCCTAGGATACATCCGTGCTTCACCTAGAACTGGCACTTCAAGGGGTTCAACGAGAGGTTGTATAACCGACACCGCTCAAAGACAACTCTCAACCTTTATAAGTGTTTGGCCCAACTAGAGTGTATGCATAAGTCATCTACGAAGACCTCTAGCTTGTGTCTCAGCATATCCTTGAAGATGGTGCACATTAATCGCTAGAAGGTTGCAGGTGCATTAATTAGCCCAAAGGGCATAACGATATAGGAAAATACACCCCACTCTGTGGCGAAGGCAGTCTTGTGCCTATTGTCAGGGTGCACTTGCACTTGATTATAGCCAGAGAAACCATCCAAGAAGCTGTAAGCTTCTTTGCCTACCACCCTCTCCAAGCATGTGCTCGGTATACTGTAAGGGGTAGTTATCCCTCTTCGTAGCGGCATTAACTTGTAATTCACACACACCCGAATTTTACCATTCTTTTTCATAGCGATCACTTTGGGTGATACCCAATCCATGTGCTCAATCTCATATATAAATCCCGCCTTCATGAGCTTATCGATTTCTTCCTTCACTGCATGGGCATGTTTGGGATTCATAGGGTAAGGTCGCTGCTTTGTTGGCACCGTATCTGGAACCATTGGAATATTATGGGTCACAACCCTAGGATCGACTTCTCTAAGTTCCTCCAAAGGACCAGGCAAACACATTGACATACTCTCATAGGAGAGCAACAAGTCTAGCCTCCTCATCCTTGGTCAGATTGTCTGCGATGAACACAGGTCGAGGCTTCTTGCCCTCCCCTGCCAGGTTAACTTCCTTGACCCTAGCGGGTCCCTCAATTGGTTCAGTGGCTTGCCCTTGTCTCTTTGCTCCTAGAAAAATCACCATTCTATCACCCTTCTTAAACTTCGTGAAGCGTTTGGGGAGAGCCTGCAACTTCTTTTGCCTCTCTGCTTCTGAGTCTTTAGTTTGCTTCCTAGACTCCTCCCTTAAATGCCTGCGCCTTAGGTGGACTGGGAAGTCCCCTTTGGTGCGTCTGACCTTAGAGGGTTGGGGTATTTCGGGATCACTCTCTGTACTGACTTCAGACTCCGAGTTAAACTCACATCCCTCGCTTGAGGAAGGAGTTTTGCCAGGGGGTCGTAATTCAGTAGGTGAATCCGTCTTCAGTGTACTGGAGCTACCAGTGGCTGCACCACCCCTGCCTACTCATAATCCATGGCTTCCATGTGCTCCAACTAGGACCTATCGCACTCCATCAGCATGACTCCTTTTTTATTCCAGCCTGCCCTTTCCCTTCTAGGCCTAGAGTCTACCTTGATCTGTTCGATTGCTCTCCCTTCAGTGTCATATTCTATCGTGTCTAACTCTTCTTCACTCTCGTCCCCCACAAAGCGACAGTGCTCGTACCCCTCATCATCAGAATCTTGCCCCTCTAACTGCTCGTCATCCCCCATGTTTTCCTCTCCAATCTCCTCTTCATCAGTGACTAAAGCCCAATTGTATAATAGGTTAAGATCGTGAATTTTGGTCCATTTTCACTCAGGCCCAGCCAAGAGATCACTTAAGGGTTTTAGATTAGCAACCATGTTGCCCTTCAGTTTATCGGTCAGGCACTCTATGATTTCCTGAAGCTCAAGCTTGTTGGTGGGGATATGGAACGAGGTTGGTTTCCTGGGTCATGTGAGCTTCCTGCCATCATGCAGAGTGGCACGATGGGCTCCTTTGCTGGCATGCTTGGTGATTTAGTAGCTTGCCTATATAGCTTTTCCTCATCTGAGAACGGTAGGTCAACAATTGCCAAGACATGCATCCAATCCCGCTAGTCCTCAAGGCAAGGGATATACTTGGTCAATGACCCATAGGGTTTGCTTGCCTTTGCATCACCTTTTAGCATGGTTGAGATAGCATCAAGGTCGGCTGGGGTATTCTTCCAGGTGTCCATCTCAACCCTCACCGCTTCTGTTCTATTCCCTAAGAAGATGAGATTGTTCCCCCAATCCTCAATAACTCGCGCGTTCCTCATCCAAGGTCGGCCTAGTAGTATGTCGTAGTCCACTCCCTTCATGACAATGAAGTTCACGGAAAACTGCACTCCTCCGACCTTCACTGGCTAGCTCTTTAGGACCCCAAATGGTCAGACCTTCATTCGATTGGCCAATGTAACATTGAACCTAGCCGCTTCCACAGGTGGGTTTCCCCAGGCCTGTAGAATTGCGTGGCTCAAGATATTGACCCCAACGCCCGTGTCTACGATTCCTTTTTGTGTTGCGTCCCCCAAGGCTAAGATAGGTAAGACTGCATGCATATCTGTGCCTTCCTAGAAAGCATTGACGTGTAGTGATCTTGGAGCCGAGTGTAGTGTTAGGCTTGGAATCTGTGTGACTGCGTCCTGCTCTTGCAAGTCAGCTGCAGTATGCTCCCCTTTTCCCTCCACCCAGTGCCTTAACTCTTGCCATAAGGGAGGGTGTTTCCGAAGCAAATCTCCTAGGCTCACGATTACTGGGGTGGTTACTAAGGTGGTGAGGAGGTTGTTGGGTGGTTGACTTCCTCCTTGGTCAGCATTCCTTGGCCATTTGTCTTGGTTAGCTTGTTGACAAGCTTCTTCTTGATCTTTCCTCTGTGGCATCTCTCGTGGTGTGGGTGCATTCCCCGATTGAGGTTGCGATGGTGAAATGAGTGTACTCACACTAGAGAGGTCTTCCATTCGGTCTTCCAGTATGGGTTCTGCCCACTCCTTAACCTTGGCTATAGCCTCGAGTTGCCATCTGGGGTGGGGGTATTCCCCTACCTTGGCACTCCCTAGTTCTATTGTCTTCGGAGCTGAGGTCTTTGCCTCTGCATCAGTGACCCCTTTCCTGCCACTAAGGTTGTAGCTTCCTCGGTCTTAAGGGTAATCTTTGTGTCTGTTCTCTTTCTCCTTCTCCTCTGGCTTTTCTTTCCCAACGAGGCTATATCCAGGTTACTTGGCCCAGGCAACGAGATGCATGTTCGTTTTGCATGCGCTCGAGTCATGACATGAAGTGGGATGGGCGTATCCTCACTGCCAAAGGTCTCCACACCGAATAGTCCTAGGGGTACAGAGGGCACGTTGGCAGAACTAGCTGATGGCTTTCGTCTAGGACAATCAAGAAATAGGTGTGTGATTTCACACTCGGTGCATCGAAGGTCGGCTTTTTCCTTGTTTGCATGTTCCCTTTCCGGGCAACATGATGAAATATGGCCTGGATGACCTCAAGTACAGCATGAGATTGGATCTTGACTTGGTCCTCCATATGGGAATCTCCTTGGCAATATGCAATGCAATGCATCATGACCGAACCTACCGTAGTTCGAGCACGGCCTAGATCTAGGGTCTTGAGACTCGGCTGGGAGGTGGTTTCCACCACAGTGTATACACTGCACATGAGACCGCACAGGCTTCCTCATCTATTCTTGCAATCGTGCAGGCTCCAGTCTTACCTCAGCTAGCTCCTAGCCTTGGTCAACACCTTTTCCCTTATCCCGTATTCTAGAGTTCTCTCTCTCTCCCAAAGTTGTTGTCCGCTCTGGAGCTCTCTGGCTCGTACTGTCCCGACTGGAGTTCCTCATGCTTCGCTTCCTAAGCTGATCGCCCACCCTTATTGCCTCTTCAAAAAATCTAGCTAACACGTCTCTATGTAGGGTGGAGTTACTAGCCAAGGCCTTGTAGAGCTCCTCACTTCGAATTCCATTTATAAACACGGTAGGCACAACCTTCTCATTAGGTCGCTCATTAGCCGGGATCCTCTTGAAAAGGATATGCACATGAGTGTTGTAGTCTCTTACGTCTTCCTTTTCCCTCTGACTAACATTCATCAACCGGACGATGAGGTTGTCAAAGTACCCTACCTCAGAGAATCTCTTGATAAAATGGTCTTTAAGATGGGCAAAGTTCGTGCACTCAACTGTATCTAGACTAGTGTACCAAATTCTCCCCTTATCACCTAAACATAGCCCAAAGGCTTGAGAGCATTGTGCAAGGTCCGTGAGACCGTTTGCTTTGCAAACTTGTTCAAACTGCTCCACAAAGCTATATGGGTCATTGCTAGGTTCATACTTGTCTAGTTGCTTTGCTACATTAGGGATCCTAGATTGTGCCTTTGCCCCTTGCATGACCCCTAATCCCGAGAGTAATGCTATGGCTAAGGCTGTTGCGCTCTGCTCAGCGGACGTGTTGTCCATGAGCCGCCTGGCTACAAGTTCACTCAATGATAAGTCAACCTCTAGTGCTTGCTCTCTCTCTGCATTTGGTCCTGCTTTGGCTGCACCAGCCAGGGCTAGCACACGTCGAGCCTTGTACATGTCGACATCTTGTTGGAGTTTCCTAGCCTTTTGCTCATGGTTATAGGCAATTATGCTCTCTAGCACCTTTCTGATCGCCTTTCTTTCCTCTTCTAGGTTTGCTACCACTTCCTCTATTGCCCTGCCCTGAACTACCGTCCTAGTCAACAAGTCATACTCATTGACTAATTCCTGCACTATGACTGGGAATTCTCCCAAGTCTAGTCAGTCCTCTCCTTGTCCGCCTCGTGATCCTGACATTGCTCCCACTTCCAGCTCCACAAGGTTGTCGATCAATTTGAGTAGCTCCGGCAGCGTCCGATCCTCTATGTTGATGCCTTCCGGATCTTTGTGTCCTCTTAGGGTCCTACTAATGGGGCTCTCAGGTAGCCAACTATGTTTTGGGATCTTCTCCTAGTAGTGGGTTCCTTGATGTTATTATGTCTCCTGACGAGCTCCTTGTTATTGGAAGCAGTCGTCAATCTTATTCACAAGTTGTGCTTTGTGCTTTCTAGTGCTCGGTGCGAAAACAGGCTTTTTCTTTTCTTGTAGTGCACCTTAGGTGATGAAATCAAAAAGTGAGGTGTGGATGCACGAAATGCTCAATGCAAACTCCACTCTACCCCTCACGTTCGTAGCCTGATGTGGCTCTAAGCGCAGGTTCTGGCTGATCTAAAGTTTGACTAAAAGACCCGGTTGCATTCTCTATTCTACTTCAAGATTGGTTGTTTGGCTGGTCGCCAAACGTCAAGTCAAATTCTAAATTTGGTCTGCTCAGTGTCTAGCTGTTCAGGGTGAATCCTTGCTTATCCTGTTTGGCCTCTGGCTTCTTAGGCTAAACTGGGTTCCTTGGGGGATCAGAGATGTGACCAAGGTGGTTAGTACTATGGGACACGTTTAAAAACCTTCTATTAAAGTTCTGGTGAATTGGTCCAATTCTGGGAATCGGACGAGCTGGTCCAATCCTAGAAATTAGACGGGCTGGTCCGTGATGGGACCTAAAACGGGCCGGAACTAGCTCATGCACTAGCCAAACCTCTATCATGCGCTCAACAACCCACGGCCTTGCAGCCAGGAGCGTTGATGACACATACATCATACATTGCATTCCTAATCATCTTGCGTTTGTATCACGTCTCTAGTCCAACTCTAACCCAATTAACACTCCTCGGAGGGAGTCCCAACACATTACCAAATAGCACGAAGTATAAACATAGGAGGTCCTCCCACAGTTGACTGCCGCTACCTCACTGCGACTCTCCTACATCTTGGGGATTGGCCCCTCGATGCGTCGCTAAACATATATAACACAATATCGCACGTATTTCCACTCGAGGTACCAATTGATCATATCCAGGAATGTACCATTTCCCTCACTTTCTTTCCCTTAGACCCAACGCCTACCTACAGCTTGAGACAACCTTACTCACTCAATGTTGGTCACGATCTAGAGAATACAGGTGCTATGAGTCCAGGAGGTATTCTCTGATACCTTTTATCATTTTATGCTTCATGAAAATTGTGAATATCCACGTGCTCAAACAATTAAGAAAATCAGCATTGTGCACATGTGGAAAACATTTCTTTCAATGATTTTGACTATCGCTCATATGCGGCGTTGCATGAACCTAGCACCGAGAAACCCTCGTGCTACTAGGTTCTTAATTTTTAATTATCGACCAACCTAAATGGTATGCATAAAAACCAGCAAGCTTTTTATCATTTCATTCAGCATTTAAACACCTTTTATACACTATACCCCCTCACCCGTTTAGGTTGTGCAATATTAATCGGTTTAGGGTTCATTTCCATGTTTTTTGTTGTATGAAAAGCAATAGAAACTCACTAAAACACAAAGATAGGGTTGAACTGAGGCTAAACCTCATACTTCAGACCCCCCATACATACATGAACATGGTTCTTATTTTGCCTTAATTTTTAGCACTCAAAATCTATTTTTCCCTTATTTACAATGGTTTTTTTCCTATTTTTCTTGTATTTTTTGCAATATTAAATAATTGAAAATACAAAATGAGTTGTGGGCTGTGGCCCTTAGGTTCATTTGCAGCAAAAACACAAATTTAATTGGTGTGTCTTATTATATTTTCCATTTATATATCAAAAACACCCAATTTCCCCATATTTCGCGTGTTTTACGGGTTTTACACCATTAATTTCAATCACAACACTTATGATTTTCTGATTTTTTGAGCATAAACTGATCAAACTCATAGAAAACAACATAATGCATAATCATCCCATGGGAACAAATATTCATGAAGCAAATTGCATAAAACATCAATTTCCTTTGTAAAAATGAAATTACCGTTCTTTGCGGTTTGCAGGTTTTTATTTGCCATGTCTTGGGACTGATTTCCAGCAGCCATTAATGTCCATGACAGTTCGGAATCAGCAATCTACCCTCCTCTTGAACCACGGAGCAATTCGATCTTCATTGAACAAGCATCCGTCATCCATTCTTCTTCTTCACCACATGAATCTGCCCTTAGAAGAGAGAGAGGGAGGAGAGAGAAAGACTGAAATCAGAGATCTTCATAGAGACCGCCATTAGAGGAGCGAAGCATGGCGATATGACCAGCAGGCAGAGGGGATTGAAGGCCAATGATCATTTGCAGGGGTTGTATGCAACCTCCATCTTCCAAGATCAACATAGAGGGCGCAAATTTCGGCGCCCTCTGATCACGTTTTTTTTCCTCCTCCTCTCACCATGATTTCATGTTAAGTCAAAAATTGGCATAAAATGCCCCCTAGCCCCCAAAGGTCACCACTCCTTTGGCCAAACTCATGTCCACCTCTTTGTATCTTGCCCGGTTTCTTGGCCATTTCCCCATCCGGACTCCGAATTGAGCTCTGAAAAATCATGGACGTCCGGCTTGACATCCTGCATTGCCCACAAATCCTGACAACTCGCACGACAGTCTAAAAAATTATCAAAAATCAACAAGTGTCGCTCGGGTGCCTTTAAAGCACTTTGACGCTTAAAATCGTCCTAGATCGAGCCGCCGCCTTCGACGTTGAATATTTTTTCCTTGATATTCGTAATTTTTAGCTATTTTTAAGCACTTCTCGGTATCAAAACTCCGCTCTCATTGGCGACCACAGGATAGGGCGACTCAGCCGTCGAATCCCACAATAGATCTGCACAAAACAACCAAAGGAAGCATCAAGCTGATACAAAATAGATACATACTAAACACAACACAATGCTCACCCTACCCCCTGACAAAACCAAGGCATGACATCCACAAGGAGCAGGCCTAGCATAATTTGATAGAAGGTCCGAAGCTAGTCACTGACCAACTGCTTCAACACGGCCAAACTAAAAAGAATTGTCAAAGAGGTTGCCCTAAGTGATGGTCTGAACTACCTACCTAACTAAGGACAACACGACTAGGAGCTCCTACTAGGCGAGGACTCCTATAGCCTGATCAAGAAGTATTTCCTTTCAGTACATTTCTTCTTTTAGGGTTTTCATTTTTTATACTTGGGCATGTAAAAAGGAGGGAGCTGAGCATAGTGACCCAAGGAGAACAGGGCATCGGCCTCAGGTCCTGTCTCGGTACCCAAGAACCTACCAAGCCCTCGCAAGGCGACACTTAATCCTTTTCTAACGCTCACTTTTATTTTCGCTCCAACCTTCCTTGATTTCTTCTTTTCTAGCAAGATGCCACCCCTAGGAAGACAAGGCATCGGCCCTAGGTCTGACTCGTCCCTAGGAACCTACCAAGCCCTCGCAAGGCAATGATCAACTGCTTATAAATTTTAATTTCTTTTCTTTTCTTTGATAGGGGTTAGAACCCCTTTTTACACACCTTTGTATTTATATTTTCTCTTTAGGTATTTAAGGTTTTTTTTCCCTCACATCATCTTTATTTTTCTTCTACAGGCTTTCCTAACGGCCTCACAACTAACAAGAACTCCTAGAATGGCCGCCTAGTAGGCTAGCAGAACAAGGTCACTAGGACTCCCTTCTAAAAACAGGTCTTTCAATGCCTGGCAATGTCTTTACAGGAGGCAACGACTACCGAGACCTCCCTTAAACATACTGAATCTAAACCTGGGACTTCATGCCTTGGATGCCGGTCCCCCATAAGAAACGGAAAAACCCCTTAACAAGTACACAACCACATATAGCATAACAACCACAGTACTCATAAAGGAGAGATATCACCTGGAGAGGGCCACAAGAAGCTTCCGCGCAACAAAAGGCTCCTTCCAAGCTCTTCTTCCGAACTTGTCTAGCACAAAACTAAAACAAGAAACCATTAACCGTACCTATACTAAACAGACAACTGGCCCTCTTGGCCTAATGACATAAAGCACTTCACTACAAAGCTTGATCGGCCCTCTTGGCCTAACGAAATAAAATAGTAAAACCTTGCAAAACTGGCCCTCTTGGCCTAACGAGATCAAATAGAATAACACCTACACATCCTTCCCTGGAAGAACCCAGATATACAATAATAAGCGCCTTTCCAAGGAGGAAAACAGGCTCGTAGACCTAAACTAAATGCATAAGGTTATGACCCATCCCTCCTGCATATATAGCAAGAGGCGTTGTCTAATTAACCTATGGGTCTAGGATAATAATGGTAGATTGGTCTCGGCTACTCTTTGCATCACCCATATCAACCATTGTCTGCCATATATTGCATGCTCTGATAACATTCCCCACAAGCGACCGGGTCTTGTTTCATCATTGATCACAATATCCAAACTATGACCACAATTAAAGAAGAGGTCTTCTTCATAAGCAAGATTTGCTAATGAATCCGCAAACTGATTCCAGTAATGTGGAATCAGCTGAAAAGACACTCTCTCAAACTCCTCAAGTAGGGTCATAGCAGTTCGATGATACATACAAAGAATGGGATTCCACACTGTGTATGTCCCATCTAGTTGATTCAGGATCAACTGGGAATCCCCTTTTACTAACAACCGACGAATACCACCTTGTTTAGCAATATGCAATCCCATAATCACGGCTTTATACTCTGCCATATTGTTAGTGAATCCTACACCGAGATAAGCAGCTAACTTCATCGTCACTCTATGTCGGGGATCTCGGATTACTACTCCAACACTTCCTTTTTTATGAGGGCCCCTGGACGCTCCGTCAAAATATAATGTGTACATCCACAATGGGTTTACACAACTGGCCAGCACAAACTCCTCCATTCATAATTATGGTAATCAAAGTTTAGCATGTTGAGAGGATGAACCGAAGGCTCCGTCCCACCTTCTTCATTAAACCCAACAGGGATACTCATTAACAATCGTAAGCAGTGATGGCAGAAGACTTTGATCTCCCACACAAAGGTTCCGTATTCTTGCTCAATCACTTTATATCCTTTGCTCCACCAGATGATTTTTCCCTGATGGTATCGTTGCTCCAGATATGGGTGCTCCAAATAAGGAATTAACCGACCCATCAACCAACTTTTAGCTCTTTTGCAGGTCTCAAATTATCCCCAGCATGGACCTGCAATGTATTTCTTTTGTATTAGCATACTTAGAAATAATAAGGTTTAATCTTATTAAGATTAACATTATTCTTAAACTCTACTCCCTGTAGATCAGCTAATAGAGCCATAGACCTATTCTTCCCTAACCTAACAATCTTGTAGGGGCCATCCCATTTAGGTTCCAACTTTCTTGGAAACAGCTCCCTACGAGCATCATAATAGAGGACTAATTGTCCTTTTTTAAAGGTATATTTCTTCGCTCTAAGGTCATGCAATCGCTTCATCCGATGCTTGGCTACCTCCTGGTGTAGTAAGCTTTGCAATTTCAGCTCATCCAGGTGAGCTATGGTTGTGAAACGTTCAAAAAGGGAATCCTTATCTCCCAAAGAATGGTTAATTGCAAACCGTATGGTTGGCAACTCAATTTCGAGGGGTAACACACACTCTTCCCCATAAACCAATTTGAATGGAGTATGGCCAGTAGCTCGCTTGAACGTGGTATTATACGCCCATACTGCCACATATAGATTCTTGTCCCAGTCTCGTTTCTTCTCAGAGACTATCTTAGACAAGATCCCCACAAGCTGCTTATTAGTACTTTCAACTTGCCCATTTGCTTGCGGATTATAAGGAGTCGTTTTATTGTGCTTGATTTGCCAAGCCTTAGTCAAGCTTTTGATCACCATATTCAGGAAATGGGTTCCACGGTCTGACACTAATTCTTTTGGTGGACCAAAGTGGTAGATAATCTGCTCTAATAGGAAACTTGCAGTCTCTTTTGCATTGTCCTGCCTCGTCGCCCACGCTTCTGAGCATATTGTAAAATAAACAGTGGCTACTATAATGTATCTCTTCTAGGTAGTAGACGACGGGGTAATAGGACCCACAAAATCAATGCCCCACTTCTCAAATGGAAGAATAGCCATAATAGGCGTAAGTGGGAGTTTCCTATTTTCTCTATTGTCATACCTTTGACATGTATCACATTTCTTTACATACTCAAAAGAATCTTGGAAGATGGACGGCCGCCAATATCCAGCTCGTAACGCTTTCTGCCCCGTCAATCGTCCCGCGAAGTGCCCTCCACATGCAGAGTCATGGTACTCTTCCAAGATAAAAGGAACCTCGTCAAGCATCACACATCGACGGTAGATATCATCAACACCTTGCCTATAGAGTGTCCCTATGATCAAGGAAAACTTCAATGCCTGTTGTTTGATTTTCCTCTTCTCAGACTTTGACAAACTAGCTCCCGTCTCTCCTGTTGATAAATAATGCGTAATAGCAGCATACCAAGATGGGCTAGAAGCTGTATCAATTTTAAACATTTCCTTAATATCACTTCCTTCAGCCAAAGTCTCTTTCGGCTCCCCGAAATCCACAAGGCATTCCACAATACCCTGCAACCTCAGTGGCTTACTCTTAATCTCATAATCGAACTCCTGCAAAGTGATTAACCACTTTGCCAAACGATCAGGCAGCTGCAACTTGTTCATAAGCAATCTCAACCCTTCCACCTTCGTATAGAATACTACCTTTTCATAGAGGATGTAGTGTCTGAATTTCTTAGTCCCAAAGACCATCGCAAGACACAACTTCTCCATGTAGGTATAATTGATCTCCGAAATTCCCAATTTTTGACTAGCAAAAGCTATCGGATGATACCACTTTTCCTCCCAAATTTGGGCTAAACAGCAGCTTATACTATGCATGGTGGCTGTTGAAAATATATATAACACCTCACCTCTTTTAGATGCTTTTAAAATGGGTGCTTTTACTAGCTCCTGTTTCACATCCTCAAATGATATTTTGCAAGCATCACTCCATGCAAATAGACAGTTATAGGATAATAAATTCGTTAATGGCAACGTTCTTTCTACCAAGGCATTTATAAATCTCCGATAGTACCCTATCGATGACAGAAAGCTATGAACCTCTTTTGGAGTACATGGCGGACTCATAGCAACTATAACCTTGATCTTTTCGGGTCGGTTGCTATCCCTATTGAACTGACCACATGGCCCAACAATAACCCATAAGGTACTCCAAAGACACACTTCCGTGGGTTAAGAGCGATACAAAATTGTCAGCAACGCTCAAAGCATTTTCTTAAAATAATCAACATCCTTTCCCTTATAGTGGCTGCCCCCAGGTCATCAATACATACTTTCAACTCATCTGAGGAAATGTCACCAAAGGTCTTATATGCTGTTCGTTGCCACGAACCAGGTGCATTGCATAAACCAAAGGCCATCGATGACATGGTACACAAAAGTACCAAAGACCATAATAAAAGTCGTTTTCAACTTGTCCTCTTCTACAATTGCCATCTGGTTATATCCCGCAAAGAAATCCATAAACGAATATATCTCCCTACCCGCTAATTGATCTAGAATCTGGTAAATGAACAGAAATGGGTAGTAATCCTTAACCGTCTGCTTATTCAGCTCTCTAAAATCCACACATAGTCGGATCTGGTTGTTTTTCTTCTTCCTGATAACAACTGGTGAACACCATTCTGTGTGTTGTACATGAAAGATTAAACCAGCTTTCCTTAGCTTCTATAACTCCTCAAACAGCCCATCCCTTAATTCAAAAGGCATACGCCTTACCTTTTGACGCACAGGACGACTGCCTTCTTTTACAGGAATAGTATGAACAGCCAGGCTGGGAGGAATGCCTCTCAGCTCATCATAACTCCAAGCAAAGATATCGCAGAATTCTTGAATTAGGGACACATAGTCCTCCCTTTCTGCTGAACTGAGCATAGACCCTTATTTAATTGGCCGCGAATCAGTCGGCGTACCAAGGTCTAACTTAATCACATCCGTGTCTCTTATCCTATCTTGCGGCTCTATCGGCTCATTTAGGGTTATCTGATAGATATCCTCTGTAGTGGACCCCTCTTTAGATTCATCGCTAGATGATGTCTCACTACCAGATGGATCATCTACTATTTCTAATTCAGTAGAAGATAAAGGATCTCTCTCACTTTGAGGAGACTCAGGATAAGCATCGACTATTACTCGATTAGCACCTCTACCTAAAACCACTCGACCGGCGGGTATATCGACTTGACAGTCTGTTCGTAAGATCCAAGACCTACCTAGCAAAACCCGATAGCTAGGACGTCCTACAAATCTTATCACCCTAAAGTCCAAGAAACATTCTACACTCGCAATTGTAACATGGACCTTAGTAATGCAACCTTATGGTTGTCTTAGACTATCATCCGCCATTCTCAGAAGGGTGAAGCTGTCTTTCTGGATGCCTAGACCCAACCTCTCCATCAATTCTCAACTCATGATATTGACGAAGGATCCAGTGTCTACAATGGCATGTTCCACTAATATTCCATCCACATAAGCTGGAACCCTAGGGCAATTCTTTTCAGCATGGTCAAACCAATCTTCCCCTACTCGCACTATGCCTAGAGGTTCCACAATATACCCAATACGCATGATCTTCTTAAATTCCTTGCATACTCCTGGAGATAATTTGATCAATTGCAAGAGATTCACATCTGGTTTAACTTTGCAAAGAGAACTCGCTAAATCAAAGTCGTGATAAGTAGCCAAAGCTCTCTTTTCTTGCCAAACCATCCTCTCTTTTGGTCTTTGGACCAGTTTCAGTGCTTCTTTCTTAGCTCTTGCCTTCTTTTTGGGCATCTCCTCATCCTTCTTAGGGTCACCTTTTATGTCAACCGGCTTTAGCAGTCCCCCTTCTATGCTAGGACTCTGGACTTGCGTCCCCTTATCCCCTTGTTTAGGGTTTCCCTCAACCAATTTTGTATTATCTTTGTCAACCTCTTTAGCCTTCTGGCCTCTTGTCACGGCTCTTAAGTTAGAGGTTTCAGCATCATTGACTCGTACAGCCTCAATAAGGCTGACTCCATTACCTTGGGGCAACTCTTCTATAGTTGTTTTTTCCCTTTGCAATATTCGCCTAAGTGCATCATTCTGCTGCAAGTTATTTCCTTGCGCTCTATGATTCACTGGGCCCGGCTGTTTACTCCCTTGTTGGAGAGAACTAATCTTACTCCAACAGGTAGCAGCTAAATGGCCTGACTTCCCACAAATGTCACATTTCACATTTGGACAATTCCTGGGGAAGTGCTGTCCACCACACCATTTACAACTGAATCTAGAGGGTCCACCCTCTTTAGGGCGTCTACTTTCTATCAAATTTTGTTGTTTCTTTAAGAAATTAACATCGACGGCTATTTGTCGGTATTGTTCGGAAATCATATCGGTATAATGCTTCATCATGTCCTTGACTTCACCAAGGACATTAGATGCACTCAACTCGTAGCCTCGATCGTCAACTCACCGTTCCATTAGCCTAACAATCTGATTTGGCATTGGCTGTTGACCCACAGGAACAACATTAGGACTCGAAACTGGGCCTCCAACATTCGATGGAGCCAACTGACTTGCCATGGGCATAGTGACACTGGGAGGAGCCGGTAATAGAGGTACATTCGAAACCACACTCCCTCTCCCAATAGGGTTAGTCATAGGCATCCCTTGACTTCCATTCGTCAATGATGGATTGCCGCTAGCTACTAAACCTCCATTAACATTCATTCGAGAGGAGTAGGCCGTTTGTAATCGTGCTTCTACTCCCTCTGCCTGCGTAATAGCGGTATCTATATCTGCCAAGGCCACATTGCTCAATTGTACTTGGATATTAAAGTCCAACCCATGCAAAAAGTATTGCAATTGGGCAGCTGGTGGAATGGGAATGTAAGTTTGCAACTTACAGAATACTTCCTTCAACTTCTTAGCATATGCTTTCACATTCTCGTGAGGATCAGACGTGTTACATTCAAGACCCGCAACCAATATTGGCCACCTCTTTCAGGGGCATATTCCGCTCGAAAAGCTGCATAGAATTGATCAATGGTGGTTATGGTTCCAGACTCAATGCTGTGATACCAAATAGTAGCCCTTCCTTTTAACATCATATTGAAGAACATCATGAGATGTCCCTCGTCTTGGATGTGATAATTGAACATCAATCTCTGAAATTCACAAATGTGAAATTCTACATCCTCTTCCGCTAACCCATTAAAAATGGGCAAGGGAACTCCTAAGGCTGGTAAATCCGGCGTCCCTGCAGGAATCGCAATAGGCTGTGCCATGGTGACAATCGGATTAGCAATAGGAGCTTGAAGTGACGGATTAACACCCCCACTTAAAGTGGGTAAACTTGGTGGAGAAGAGGAAGGACTTATGCTTCCTCCTGCCCCTAATGGAATAGGTGGAGTAGTTATGTGACTAAGACCACTACTTTGTATACATACTGGACTACTCCTTTGAGGAGAATAACGGCTTACGATCTCTAACCGCCGCCCAGCCCTCTCAGCACGTTCTGCTTTCTGGATTTTGGCTTGACGGTCCTTGTCAAAGGACATAAACCAACTTCCTGTTGGTCCCTATTAACCCTAAATCTGAAAACCACCACTTATAACTGGCTCCCGGCAGACGCACCACTGATGGGACCTAAAACGGGCCGGCACTGGCTCATGCACTAGCCGGACCTCTATCATGCACTCAACAATCCCACGGCCTCACGACCAAGAGCGTTGATGACACATACATCATACATTGCCTTCCTAATCATCTTGCATTTGTATCACGTCTCGTAGTCCAACTCTAATCCAATTAACACTCCTTAGAGGGAGTCCCAACACATTGCCAAATAGCACGAAGTACAAACATAGGAGGTCCTCCCACTGTTGACTGCCGCTACCTCACTGCGACTCTCCTACATCTTGGGGATTGGCCCCTTGATGCGTCGCTAAACATATATAACACAATATCGCACATATTTCCACTCGAGGTACCAATTGATTGTATCCAGGAATGTACCATTTCCCTCACTTTCTTTCCCCTAGACCCAACACCTACCTACAGCTTGGGACAACCTTACTCACTCAACGTTGGTCACGATCTAGAGAATACAGGTGTTATGCGTCCAGGAGGTATTGTCTGATACCTTTTATCATTTTATGCTTCATGCAAATTGTGAATGTCCACGTGCTCAAACAATTAAGAAAATCAGCATTGTGCACATGTGGAAAACATTTCTTTCAATGATTTTGACTATCGCTCATATGCGGCGTTGCATGAACCTAGCACCGAGAAACCCTCGTGCTACTAGGTTCTTAATTTTTAATTATCGACCAACCTAAATGGTATGCATAAAAACCAGCAAGCTTTTCATCATTTCATTCAGCATTTAAACACCTTTTATACACTATACCTCGTCACCCGTTTAGGTTGTGCATTATTGATCGGTTTAGGGTTCATTTCCATGTTTTTTGTTGTATGAAAAGCAATAGAAACTCACTAAAACATAAAGGTAGGGCTGAACTGAGGCTAAACCCCATACTTTAGATCCCCCATACATACACAAACATGGTTCTTATTTTTTCTTAATTTTTGGCACTCAAAATCCATTTTTCCCTTATTTACAATTGTTTTTTCATATTTTTCTTGTATTTTTCGCAATATTAAATAACTAAAAATACAAAATGAGTTGTGGGCTATGGCCCTTAGGTTCATTTGCAGCAAAAACACAAATTTAATTGGTGTGTATTATTATATTTTCCATTTATATATCAAAAACACCCAATTTTTCCATATTTCGCGTGTTTTACGGGTTTTACACCATTAATTTCAATCACAACACTTATGATTTTCTGATTTTTTTAGCATAAACTGATCAAATAGCAAACAACAACATAATGCATAATCATCCCATGGGAACAAGTATTCATGATGCAAATTGCATAAAACATCAATTTCCTTTGTGAAAATGAAATTACTGTTCTTTGCGGGTTGCGGGTTTTTATTTGCCATGTCTCCGGACTGATTTCCAGCAGCCATTAATGTCCATGAGAGTCCGGAATCAGCAATCTACCCTCCTCTTGAACCATGGAGCAATCCGATCTTCATTGGACAAGCATCCGTCATTCATTCTTCTTCTTCTTCTTCACCACTTGAATCTGCCCTTAGAAGAGAGAGAGGGAGGAGAGAGAAAGACTGAAATCAGAGATCTTCATAGAGACCGCCATTGGAGGAGCGAAGCACGGCGATTTGACCAGCAGGCAGAGGGGATTGAAGGCCAATGATCATTTGCAGGGGTTGTATGCAACCTCCATCTTCCAAGATCAACATAGAGGGCACAAATTTCGGCACCCTCTGATCACGTTTTTTTTCCTCCTCCTCTCACCACAATTTCATGCTAAGTCAAAAATTGGCATAAAATGCCCCCTAGCCCCCAAAGGTCACCACTCCTTTGGCCAAACTCATGTCCACCTCTTCGTATCTTGCCCGGTTTCTTGGCCTTTTCCCCGTCCGGACTCCGAATTGAGCTCTGAAAAATCCTGGACGTCTGGCTTGACATCCCGCATTGGCTGAAAACTTCTGACAACCCACACGGTAGTCTGGAAAAATTATCAAAAATCAACAAGTGTCGCTCGGGCGCCTTTAAAGCACTTTGATGCTTAAAATCGTCCTAGATCGAGCTGCCGCCTTCGATGTTGAATATTTTTCCCTTGATATTCGTAATTTTTAGCTATTTTTAAGCACTTATCGCTATCAAAACTCCGCTCTTAGTCTGAGTTTCACACTAGGAACAATGATCAAACTCTACTTTGGTCTCATTTCCCTAGTCAGACAAGGGAGGTCCGACTACTGCAATGGGTCAAGTGGTCCAAGTCTGGGACTAGGATACATGGTTCGACTTTGACACCAAATCCGATCGGATAAGTGGTCCGATTTTTGAAGTCGGACGGTCTGACTCCAAAAATCGAGCAATCCTATTTTGGGACTCGAACGAACTAGTCTGACAGCGCAAACGATAGCCCACGGTTTGGACCCGATGCCTCAAGGTCAACGCCTACTCCAGGGAATCGTGCCGTGCAATAGGTGCAAAGCAATAGAGAAAACTGCTTGGCATACCTTGAAGTGATGTGGCACTGGAATCGATCAACACTTCGCAATCTCCCCGTAGAGCTCTCTATCTCTTCCTCTCTCCCTGGCTCTCAAGCTCACTCTCTTCTCACAAGGCAGAATGTCAAATGTGGTCTTTCTTGGTTCCCTGGGCTCTTATTGCCCCATCCCAGCCTACTGCAACCTCAAAAGTTAATCCCTCACACTCTTCCAGCCAGAAATCTGATCCTGTGCCTCTATTTCCCTGTTTCCAACAACATCAAAACTCTTCTGTTTTCCTTCTTTTTCCTAATCTAAAATTAATCTAATGCAACAGAAATCAAAACCAGAGATGGAGATGAATGGTCCTACTCTAATATTCAACAACAAATCAAAATACTTACTTGCTCCAGGGATTAAAACCTCCTAAATATCCTAACTATCTCGAGCATCGATTCAGGCTGTAAACCCTACTTCTATGCTTGATCCGATGCGCGCGGTGCTCAAGGCTCGATTCTGTTGGTCCTAGCAATGGAACCAAAATGGAGGGGAGCTACGGAGCTCTACCCCGAGACCTACAGACCGCTTATTGATCAAGCGTTTCAAGCCGAGCGGCCATGGCTACCTCTCACATAGTCGACATGCAATGAATGCCTACCTTACAGGTGTAGTGAGCTTACCTTGATGCTCAATCGAGTTCCCTCCTCTCTCTTGCACTCTGGTAGCTCCACGATCCTTATGGCAAGCTCAAGAAACCTCAAGCCCTCTCCGTTAAGCTCCATCCTCCATAGAAGAGAATAGAAGAGAAGAGAAGAGAATATGGAGAGCTTCTTCTCCACGATCCCTCACTCTCACACACTCACTCCCTCACACTCCCTCACTCAAGCACAAGCAAGAAGGCAAGAAACAAGAGAAGAAGAAGAGGAAGCTTTGGCCACACACAAGAATGAGCTTCTCATTCACTTTTGAACTTTATATACATGCCCTACTTTTTGGGCGGTCATCCCCACTTTTTACATGGCCGACCATTAGCCTAGGCCCTCTTTTCCTATTTCCCACTGTTCTAACTTATCCCATTTCTACTAATGCATACAATTTGCACAGGAGTGAGCCCAACACTCTTTTTACAAGGATTCGGAAGTGCCTTCATATTTAATGGCACGCTTTTACTCTTTTCTTTTCTCAAGGCAACACTGAAGCCTTCTGGAGAGGTCGTCATTCAGTCTGGCCTCCATTCGGGGCGCCTTTTCCTTCCTTTGTCCTATGCCTTTTTGGTTATCTCCTTCTTCCATTTTTTCCCGCACTTCTGCTCCATTTTCCGATCCTCTGTGCTGCGGTAAACAATGCTATACGTTAGTAAGCAATGGCATTCAAAGAATGGAACCAAGGTGATAAAAAAGTTATCTATTTTCTTTCTATCAATGTTTTAGAAATATGATTGGATAAAGTTATACAAAACTATTGAATAATTTAGTCAAGTTGTTTGATACACATACCAAAGTTAAAAGTTAGAGTTGGAGTCTTAAGCTAAACAATATCAAGTGTAGCAATTTTTCTATGAATGATTATATACTAAAGATTAAGAGCATTGGTCAAGCTCTTGAGTCTATTGAAGTGTAGGTTGAAAATGATGATATAGTGCCTGCATGAGGAGTACAAGAGGTTCTAAACATTGATCAACGTACTAAGAGATACCATTTCTAATTTTGCTAATCAAATATCTATGTTGATATTAGAAGAGAGGAATTTGGAGTTTGCTACATTCTCATCATAAAGTAAGAATAGTTTAGAATAAATGCTCTATTCTAACACACAAGTAGAGGTAGAGGTCACAATGGTACAGGCCATGATAATGGCCATAATGGGTAAGATCCAGGGTAGTCTTATGACTCACAAGAGTAGACACATATAGGTGGTAGAGGCTAGTCTCAAGGTAAGAGGAGCCATAAAGGATATGGCAAACATAGTACATGCTATGATAATAGAGAGTGTTATAATTATGGTCACAAAAGTCAATTACATATGACTATCAAAAAAAGAAAATGGGTGGGGTTAACAAACATGGAAGAAGACAATATAGCAACCATTCATCTAGTAGTAATCAATTTGATAATGAGAAGTTATTTATTATGCAACACATGCCATGAATGTAGTGAATGTTGATACATTAGTAGTGAGTGAAGATACATTGTATGTGGATCATGGTGCTTCTAACCATATAAAGCCTCATGGAGAATGGTTTAAGAATATGGAAAATCATAAAATGCTTGGCTTTGTGAAAACATGTAATAATACAAAGAATCCTATTACTCATCTTTGGAGTACTCCATTATCTATGCAAGATGGAAGAGTTGAGTGTTTGGTTGATATTTTGCATGTGTCTAACATCACAAAGAATTTGTTTGGAAAAATGGTTAAGCCTCGAGTTTGTGAATCATGTCAACTTGGAAAATAGAAAATATATGCATTTCCCTATGATAAATATATAAATAGGTATTTTCTTGATATTATACATTTGGATGTGTGGGAGTCCTACAAATACTACATCAACGGATGAATGTAAGTATATGTAACATTGATTGATTTCCATACAAGGAAGGTATATGTGTATTTCATGAAGAAGAAAAGTGAAGCATCCTCTCACTTTTAGGGTTTTAAGAATCTATTTAGAAAACAAAAAATGTTCAAATGTAGTATTTGATGTTAGATGGAGGAGAAGAGCACCTCTCGAACAAATTAAATAATATTTTGGAACACATAAAATTCAAAGATAGTTTATATGCATGTATATTCTATTAAAAAATAGTGTTGCTGAAAGGAACAAAAAGCACATTGCAAAAATTACACAAGCAGTATTTGGCTAAAACAAGCATGCCGCTTTATTATTGGATTAAATTTGTTTCTATATTTGTGTGTATTATGAATAGGGGTCCCACTACTGCAATGTATGATGTGACACTAGTAGAGGAGAAATTTACTAGTAAGAAATCAAATTTGTCGCATATTAAAGTGTTTGGATGAGTTGCGTATGTTATGTATGCCTGATGAGCTTTAAAAAAAGTTGGATCCAAAGGCTATAAACTATGATTTTGTTGGCTTTTCCCTTGAGCAAAAGAGATGTAGGTGATGCAAGATATGGATAAGTAGAAATGTAGTATTTAATGAGATGAGCAGTTGTTATACAATAGAAAAATACATTATTGTAGGTGATATAAAAGAAAAGGTGGTTGTAGACTAATATGGATCCACAATCACAAACATTGAGTGGGCTATTAGAATCCCCATCTAGTAGGTTTATTGAGAGACTATGGAGTGGCAAGTTACATATAAATAGTACTCCTACAAGTGCAAAAAATGTATCATACAAGGGAAATGGAAAAGTGGTTGAGCCACTTGGTATGCCAAATGTTTCTATAGATTACTCACATGTAGATGATGAGTTTGATGACTCAAGTCAAAGTATGAATGAGAAGTTTGGGACTATAGTGTTGAGATATCGAGCTCCACTCGTGATACGCCAGGGTGACCGTTGTGTATGTATGTCACCGACTTGTCAGTTGCAGATGCGGTTGGTACACCGCCCATGAATAATAGCTACATGATAGCTATTCTTATCTACTCTAGTTCGTGGCTCAGTTAGTATGCCACCTTAGTTAGTTGAGTTTGGTTTGAGACCCATACATAGGGTTCTTCTATTTCTTTGTACTAGAGTTTTTTTGGCTTACACAACTAAGAAAAGGAAAACTGTTTTCAGCCTCTACCCTTGTGTGTCTTCCCCCATTGTGCAAGCAAGAAAGCTTCAAGCGAGACTCCTTCCTTCTCTCCCACAATCTTGACATGGTATCAGAGCCTTGTTCGTGGTAAGGAGCTCAAGAAAACAAGCCAAGCTCGCGGTGTTCTGGTAAGAGGAGCAGTGTTGCTTTCATTTTCTGTTTTGGGAGCAGATCTCTGCAGGTAGCACAGCCGGAAAGTGCAGGAGTGCATTGTCTCAGGTTGAGACGCCCTTCGCGGTGAAGCAAGAGGGCAGTATATGCTGCGGGAAAAGGCCTTTAGCCCTTGGTGACCTTATTTTTTTGATTTGAGGCCATTTCGGGGCCTGTTTTGGAGGCGGAAGTTTTCTTCACGCACTCAGGAAAAGGCCCAGTTTTATGCTGTGCAGCCACTGTTCTACAGGTCGGTGAAAAGTTTCTGTAGAAATTGCATCGTATGCTTGTGCGCAGAGACATTGGGAGTTACAGAATCATCCCTGTTGCCGTTGATGCAAAATCGTCACTAGGAAGTGACTGTGTGGTCAAATACCACTTTCGCCAGTTTTGCATATTTGCCCTTGTGAGGGTGAAGCTGTGTTTTTTGCAGTGACAGAATCTTTTGCAGTGTTCTGGAATGGCGTCTGATTCTCTCTCACAGATTGTCACTGAAAAGCTTGACAAGAACAACTTCCAAGCATGGAAGTTTAGAATGACGAATTTCCTTATGGGAAAAGGATATTGGAAATTTGTTGCAGGAAATGAAAAAGAACCAGTTCTTCCTGATGTTCCCAATCAACAGCAAATGCAAGCATTCAAAGCATGGCATGAGAGAGCCAGGAAAGTTATGTACTAGCTGTCTATCAGCATTTGAGACTCTATGATTGTGCATATTCAGGATGCAAGTACACCAAAGGAGGCATGGGATACTCTGTCAAAAATGTATAGCACAAATACGCAAGCCAGGAAAATGCAGCTCAAGCAAGAGTTGCATAACGTGCAAAGAGAAAGTATGAGCATCAATGACTACCACATGAAGGTAAAGAAGATTGCAGATGCACTTGCTTCCATTGGGTCGCCAGTGGAAGATGATGATTTAGTTTCTGTGACCTTGAATGGTCTAGGAAAGGATTATGCGCAATTTCGGACATCCATTTCCGTCCGTGAAAGATTTCTTGATTTTGAGGAGTTGACTGCTCTTCTAATTTCTGAGGAGCAGAGAAATGGTGGTGCATCTTCTTCAGGAGGAACTTCAAAAGAAGCTGTCTTCTACTCAAATGCTGGAAGAGGTAGAGGCATAGGTAGAGGAGGCCGATTTGGAGGCCGTGGTAGAAATCAGAATATGCAGCAAACTCAAGAAAACCAGTCCTATGGAGGAGGACGTGGTAACTCTAGAGGCAAGGGGAGCCAAAGAGGTCGTGGTGGATGGCAAAGAGGCCAAAATGCAAACAGTAATGTTGAATGCTACTATTGTGGTAAAATGGGTCATATGGCTAAAGACTGCTATAAAAAGCAGAATGACATCATGAATGGAAAACTGCAACAAGGGAATTATGCATCTTCTAGTAGACAGGGTGATGACAGAAATGAGCATTTGTTTATGGTGCAGCACATGAACAATTCTGTGACAAGTGCAGAAGAAAGCAATGATGTATGGTATGTTGACTCAGGTGCATCAAACCACATGACAGGTCATGCAGAATGGATGGAGGATGCAAGGAAAATGGAAAAACCAGGATTTGTGGAGACTGGTGATGATACTGCACATCCTATTGTGCAGATTGGAAAAATTCCCTTGTCTATGCAGGATGGGAAAAAGAAATACCTGTCCGATGTATTTCATGTCCCGAATATCACCAAGAATCTGGTTTCTGTAGGTCAAATGGTTGAGCAGGGCTTGCAGGTCAGATTTAATCCTCATGGATGCTTTGTTGAGGATATGAAAAATAAAGGTCGCTTGATAGCAAAAGGAAAGAAGAAGGGCAGAATGTTTACGTTGGATGCAGACATGTCTGAATTGAGTGCAGCAATGTTTGCACATGGGACCGGTGTAGTTGCAGATATTGATATCTGGCATAAACGCATTGGTCATGTTAATGTACAGCGACTTAAATCAATGCAGGCCCAAAATATTGTTGCAGGATTGCCAAAATTCAAGGTTGCAGAAATGCATAAGGTATGTGAAGCCTGTCAGTTTGGAAAACAGGCAAGGAAACCATTTCCTAGACATGTTCAAGAGAGTAAGAAGCCATTGGAATTAATCCACTCTGATGTGTGGACTACTAAAGCTGCATCTCTTGGAGGCTGTCATTATTTTGTCAGTTTTATTGATGACTATAGCAGAAAAGTTTGGGTGTATTTTATGAAAAAGAAAAATGAAGTTTTTGGGCATTTCAAAACTCTTAAAGCTATGGTTGAAAAAGAAACAGGTCTGCAAGTAAAATGCCTAAGGTCAGATGGAGGGGGAGAGTACCTCTCAAATGAGTTTGCAAGGTTCCTGCAGGAGCATGGCATAAAGCAGCAATATTCATGCAGTCATACCCCACAGCAAAATGGAATTGCAGAAAGAAAAAACAGACATATTGGAGAGGTGTCTCGTGCCATGCTCAATGAAAAAGACCTGCCAGATTTTTATTGGGCTGAAGCAGTTGCTACAGCAGTCTACATAATGAACAGGACTCCCACTACAGCAATACATGGAATGACTCCAGAGGAGAGGTATACTGGTAGGAAACCAGATATTTCTCATTTGAAAATTTTTGGTTGCATTGCCTATGTACATGTGCCAGATGAGTTGAGATCCAAGTTGGATCCAAAAGCTGAGAAGTGCATCTTTATTGGTTACTCTCTGCAGCAAAAAGGGTATAGATGCTATAACCCTTCTACTCGTAAGTTTACAGTGAGCAGAGATGTTGTTTTTGATGAGATGAGTAGCTGGTATAAACCAGTAAATGTGATTGATGATGTAGATGCACAAAATGGTAATGCTGCACAAAATTCACAGCAGCAGTCACAAAATATTAGTGGACCTGGAGCGTCCTCTAGTAGTGGTTCACATTCTTCGCCATGGACAGGCAGATTAAGATCAGGCGAATCTTCTCAAAGTAATGCAGATAGTGGTATGCAGGTATCACGAAAAGGAAAAGAGAAGGTTGATCAGCCCATGTTTGATGTGAATGCAGGTCACTCTTATGTGGATGGTGAATCCAGTGGCTCAGAACAGAGCATTGATGATGAGTTGGGTATTCCTTCTATTGTTACACCTGGAGTAAGGAAGACCAGGGATGTTTTGAGAGCACCTGGGAGTGAACCTACTTTGCGCAGGTCTACGAGAGCTAGGTATCCTGTGGATAGGCTGAAATATGATGGATTTACAGCCATTCACTATGCATATATGGTTAAAGTGATACAGGAACCAGAACCCACTTCTTTTGAGGAAGCCATGGGAAAAGAAAAATGGGAGAAAGCCATGGATGAAGAAATGGATGCCTTGGAAGCAAATGCTACATGGGAATTGGTACCTTTGCCTAAAGGTAAAAATGCAATTGGCTGTAAGTGGGTTTATAAGGTGAAGCACAATGCAGATGGTTCTGTGAATAGATACAAGGCAAGATTAGTAGTCAAGGGGTATGCACAAACATATGGCATTGACTATGAAGAAACATTTAGTCCGGTTGCAAGGATGGCAACCGTAAGAGCAGTCATTGCTATGGCTGCATCAAAGGGATGGTCTTTACATCAGATGGATGTAAAGAATGCATTCTTGCATGGTGATTTGCAAGAAGAGGTCTATATGGAGCAGTCACCAGGTTATGTGCATGCTGTTCATCCTGAGTTTGTTTGCAGGTTGAAGAAAGCCTTGTATGGCTTGAAGCAAGCACCTAGAGCATGGTCTGACAAGATAGGACAATATCTTGTCACTATTGGCTTTCAGATTTCCAAGGCAGATTTCTCACTTTATGTGAGAAAAACAGAGAAAGGTATTATGCTACTTGTCATTTATGTTGATGATTTGATTATGACAGGTGACAGTGATGAAGATATCCTTCATGTGAAAATGCTATTGAAGCAGAAGTTTGAGATGAAGGATTTGGGAGAGCTGCGTTATTTCTTGGGCATTGAGGTGATTAGATCACCAAGTGGGATACAGCTCTTGCAGAGGCAGTATGGATTGGACATGCTGTCCAAATATGGGATGACAGGCTGTAAGCCTATTTCAGTTCCTTTGGAGCAGAATGTGAAGCTGAGCACAGATGTAGGTGAGCTTCTAGAAGACCCTACTATGTACAGACGCATAGTAGGAAGTTTGATTTATATGACTATTACCAGGCCACTACAATGGTAACTCTCACAATTGTCATATTTGTCATTGGAGAAAGTGTCTCCTCATAATCAATCCTATGAGTCTATGTATAACATTTGGTGAGAATTATTGACTTACACTTGCTCACACTTCCATCTACATTATGTTTTACTTTGTAACCCACTTGCAGCCTATAGCTTTCTTTCCCTCAAGTAATGGCACCAAATCCCAAGTTTGATTTACATCTAATGCAACATTTTCTCATCCATGGCTTTCTCCTAATGCACATGACCAACAATTTTCTCAAAAGAAGTGGCCTCAACTAGTTTCATAACATTCACCAATATGCATATTAATAATTAAAAGCAATATAACCATCATACATCAACATGTACATATGATATGTCACTCTAGTTAAACTATGCACCTCTAAAGCACTCTGCAATTCCTTTACATCAACCTTAGCTTTTCTTATACTAGGTGCATGAGCAACTATATGTCAAGATTGTGGGAGAGAAGGAAGGAGTCTCGCTTGAAGCTTTCTTGCTTGCACAATGGGGGAAGACACACAAGGGTGGAGGCTGAAAACAGTTTTCCTTTTCTTAGTTGTGTAAGCCAAAAAAACTCTAGTACAAAGAAATAGAAGAACCCTATGTATGGGTCACAAACCAAACTCAACTAACTAAGGTGGCATACTAACTGAGCCACGAACTAGAGTAGATAAGAATAGCTATCATGTAGCTATTATTCATGGGCGGTGTACCAACTGCGTCTGCAACTGACAAGTCGGTGACATAAATACACAACGGTCACCCTGGCGTATCACGAGTGGAGCTCGATATCTCAACACTCCCCCTCGAGCTCAATCCCAATTCCTGCACACCAAGCAGGTCTCTGAACTTGCACAGCTTCTCTGTGCCCAATGCCTTCGTGAATATGTCAGCTACCTGATCCTCTGTGCTGACATAAACTAGATCAATAAGACCTAGTAAAACCCTCTCTCGCACATAGTGATAATGCACCTTAATGTGCTTTGTTCTAGCATGATAGACTGGGTTATTTGCCAAGTGTATACTACTCATGTTGTCACAATAAATGACAACTGGCTCATCTGTAGACTGATGCATATCATAAAGTAGCTTATGCAACCAAGCTACCTCACATGCAGCCATTGTTGCACCCCTGTACTCAGCCTCTGTGCTCGACAAGGCAACTGTAGGCTGTTTCTTGCTGCTCCAAGTGACTGCAGCACTCCCAAAAGAGAACACATATCCACTGATAGATCGTCTATCAGAAATACTACCAGCCCAATCAGCATCAGTGTATCCATGCAGCTGTATCTCGATTACATTTGTAAGCTTTATATGAAGCCTTGTATGGAGTGAAACACACTTTGAGAGCAAGCTTTTACAAGATAGCACAATATCTTCTCTCTATTGGTTTCCATGTTATAAATGATGATCACTCACTTTATGTGCATCAGAATGATAGGGGCACTCTTATGATTACTTTGTATAAGGGTGATCTGATTGTTGGATGTGATAGTGTGAAGCATGTGAAGAGTCTTCTCAAGCACATTTGATATGAAAGATTTGGGAGAGTAGAGATAATTTTATCGCATTGAAGTGATCGGGACATTCAAAGGATATGGCTCTCACAAAGATAGTATATCTTGGATGTGTTGATAAAGTATATTATGGTTGCCATTGGATCAAAATGTGAAGCTAAGTGTGCTGATTTGGGTGAGATATTGAAAATTTCCACATTGTATAGGAAGACCATGGGAAGTTTAAATCCACTACTATCATTAGGCCATAATGTAACTATATAATAATTGATTTTATGCAAGTGCCTCATAAGCCTCATTTGAAAAATGCGAGATATGCATTGTGATATCTAGAGGACACATTGGATTATATTATCTTTTATGAGGTTGATTTAGTGGTGCGAATGTTTGGTTACATTAATGCAAATTGGGTAGGTAGTGTAGAAGTCTACTAGTGCCTACATGTTTTTCTTTGGGAGTGGGACTATGACTTGGAGTAGTAAGAAATAACCCATTGTTGCATTATCAAGTATAGTGGTGAAGCACAAGGGTGCTATTATGCCGACCTATGAGGCAGCTGGTTGTGAGAGCCACTTGATAATTTGGGGATATAGCTAAATTAGAGAATTGACATTAATTATGATAACATGAGTAGCATATAGGTGACAAGGTACCCAGTGTTTTATTCATGCGCAGTATACATTGAGGTTCATTATCACTTCATTAGAGAGTGGATCTTGGCATGTGACATTTATCTCACGTATGTGAGTAGAGAGGAGTATGTTGTAGATATTTTCACAAAGGCAATGGGACCAAAAGATCGTCAATAATTTCAAAGCTTGCTTGGAGTACACATCATGGAGTTTAGATTGAGGGGGAGCCTTAAGATGTCAAACATACATATGTGACCATTGTCATGCATTTTTTGGCACACTCTATCTACACTAAATAAGTAGGAGAACACTTCCATTGAAGCAAGATTGATATCAAGTTGGAGATCAAGGTAGAGAGGATAGAGCCTAAATGGCATTTGAGGGTATTCATCATGAAAATTTTAAGTAGGTGGTCACGACAAAGACATACTTCATCATTCTGAAGATTATTGTATATGAGGATGTACCTATTAAGGTCTCGAGGAAAGATGGAAAAAAGGTAAGGGTTGGAGTTGGATGGCTCCCATTTTGGCCACGTGGGCAGCTGGTTTTGTGAGCTCTATGTTCATGATGACGGAAGGGTCTCGATGATTGGATGGGAGGTAGGGTTGGTTTGCAGTCGAATGTGGGGTAGCCTGTGTTAACTCGAGGCTGTGAAAGATGGAAGAAGGGGGGAGCTCTGCTGCGATTCATAGGGTAGCATGTGAGAGGAGATGAGTTGGTTGCTGAGTGCTTCTCCATGGCGTCATGATTTACAGCAGGGTTTAGCTTTGGTGGCGGGGGGCGCGGGGAGGCGCTCACTGATTGCTGGCGAGTAGCATGATGCCCTTTTGGAAGGGGAAACGGCGTGATCCTGCAGTGTGTTTTCTGGGCGGCTAGCTAGCAGTGCATTGGAGCCCTGAGATCCCCGTTGATTGCAGAGAAAGTCATCATGATTGGTGGCATATCAATATAGCAAGGAGTTAGCAACTGCAGCGGATCAAGAAGTGGATGGAAGCCCATTGTAATCAGAGGCCGGGGGGACTGCCGCGTGATTATGGAGAGGATACCAGTCGTTTCTTAAGGGGTTGGCGGCGGCGGCGCAGGTTGTTGAGTCGGGAGGAGCCTGCATGTTATTTGGGAGTGCGCTGTTGTTGAAGGTAGTTGTGTTTATGGGGGCTGCAATCAACTGTGACGTTCATGGGGGGGAGTGTACTGACTGGGGGTTCACGTGTTCTTCGTGATAGAGTTGGAGGGCTATCGATAGGTGGCCTCTGAGATTGACGGATCGGTGTTTGCAACAGCATTTGTTGATGGCTATTCTGGTAACTGGCGATCGTGTGAGAGGTGGTTCTATTGAGGTGCATGTTGGCGTGATCTCGACACACTGTATTATCATAATTGGAGTTTGTAAACAGTAAATTGATCAGGCCGTTTGATTGCTGGACAAGGCGGGATGCCATGAACACTTGCAGAATCTATTTATGGATCTCCGTGAGCTTTGGCAGTTGTATAGGGGTCAATGCCCCTATAGCGAAAAGTCATGGCCACTATCAGTCGATAGTCCATGCCTTTTCTAGAGCTTTGTTTCGACAGATTTCTAGTGTCGTGATTCTATGCATGCAGTAGTTGATGCTTCATGTTCCTTGGATTTCCATCTTGTTTCTATTGATACATGATTAGTGTTGTGATTTATATTCTTTGAGGATTTGCTATCTTCTCTTCTAATGGTCTATTTTGATTGGTTGTCAAAGTAATTCCTTATGTATAGAGGACTTTGATATTTTTCTTGGGAAGCAGGGTGGTGGCATTGGGATAGTTTGTGCTAATTTATTTGGTCTTTTTGCGTCATAAAGATAGTTAGCAAGATTGTTTTGGCAAGAATTTGGTTTATTAAAGGTTAGCACCAAGCTACAACCCCTTACCAGTGCTCCTTTTATCTCTTGCCTTCAAGTTGTGAGTGAGGGTTATCCTTGTTCATCACTCATTACGCATTGTTTCTGCATTTATAAAATTGGCATGGTTGGTATCCACATTGAGATACGCTTATAGGTTGTATTTTCCTCTCTTTTTTTGTAGAATATCATTGTGAAGTAGAAGAATAGAAGAAGAAGGGAAAAAAGAAAAGTGTTTTCAATTTCTTATTTTGAGTGCATCATTTATGCAATGAGTGTCTTACAAGAGCTTAAGATCCATCTCTCTCCCTATCTTTGCACATGTGCATATCAATGCATCTAAGATTTTTATTGGAGCAATTTTATATTAACCTAGTAAATACAAAATGGACTTCCCTATGAGTTTTGCAAGCAATCAACTCACATAAACAAAAATGAACTATTTTACAATAGAGAGGAAAGGGTATTGAAGAATTTTCATCATTATTTTCTCACTACCCCCTTCACCTTCTTCGTCGACTCAGGGGATTCACTACATGTATACCTTCTATATCAGGTGCATTCAAGGCCTATTTATAAATACTCTTATTTGTAAAATTTCCTTGAATGAAACACATATTTTCTATTCAATCTATGACCCCTTATCCCTCTCTCTCTCTCTCTCTCTCTCTCTCTCTCTCTCTCTCTCTCTCTCTCTCTCTCTCTCTCTCTCTCTCTCTCTCTCTCTCTCTCTCTCTCTCTCTCTCTCTCTCTCTCTCTCTCTCTCTCTCTCTCTCTCTCTCTCCGGCACATTCATAGACAATCAAAGAACTACTATATTTAGTGTGAATAAACTTTGCATCATTGGCTAAATATCACAATAGCTTCTATTGTTGTTGGAATTCAATTTCATAGAGTGATCATGTGGAAAGGAGAAGAATATTTAAACATAGTTGATCACATGTTCCATATAATGAGTGGTGAAAAAGTGACTAGAATTTCTCACAACCTTCCTAATCCCACTTGTTCCTTGTACAGTAGGAGGTCCAACTCTTCAAGACTACCTTAGTATCCTATTGGAGATAATATTATATAAATACTCAAACAAGGACTACCCAAATTCCTAGTAGAGAAATCAAGTCTTGCACACCTCATCCTTAAGACCACAATATATCAAATGATAACACTATAGTTTTATTGTGATTGGGACAAGATGCTCTACTTAGGAGATGAATTTTTGAACATGATGTTGAATATATGATATAGGAAGAGCACAGAGAAATAGTGGTAGGCCATTTTGATATTAGCACTACACGTAGCTTGAGAAGTGCTACAATCAGAACATTTGTGGCCAACCATATTTAAAGATGTAGCTTGTTTCATCAAACATTGCAATAAGTATTAGAAAATTAAGATTTCAAGAGAAAGAAAAGATGGAACTTCATACCTATAATGGCCAATTAGCCCTTCCAAAAGTGAAAATTTGACTTTGTGGAACCAATTGGCCCTGTAGACAATACTACCAAGCTTAGTATATCAACTAATAACAAGACAAAATGGATACAAGTTAGAGCCACACATAATAACTATACTCGAATGACAACCAAATTCTAATCGGAGTAAGTCATCTCAAGATTCAAGTTCCCCATTGAGGTTATCAATAACTAAGGGACACACTTTGTGAATAAAGTTTTGTAACACTTGCTCTTGACCTTCTTGTTCATCCAAAGGAAATTGCCTCCATACTATACACAAGAAAATGATCAAGCCAAGTCAACAAACCAACTATAATTAATATTTTGACAAAGACAGTTTCTAGATCATGTGTATACCGGGATAATAAACTCATCGCAACACTTTGGGTCTACACGATGGCGTACAAAATGTCAATAGGTTAGGCCCTTTTCAATTGACCTATGGAATTGATGCCATAATTTCAGTCAAGTTCTTAATCAATAGCTTGAGAATAGTTGTTTGAGAGTAATGGGAAGGAAAACTAACCAAAGTCAAGAAATCAAAATATCTCAGCGAGACTTGACTCCTAGCCACACATGCACTAATTTTTGAGAAGGCCCTACAAAAGGCATGGTTTGAGAAACCTGTGTAGCAAAAAACATTCAAAAAGGGGACTTGGTCTTGCTATATTCACTGAAAGGCCAACAAAAAAAACATGAAGTTTAGGGGAGGTCCGTCCAATCAATAGGATCAAACACTTGGAGCTAGAGAACTTAGAAAGGAGAGTAATTGGCACTTCAATGGAATCCATATAAATAAATAATACCCCCTAGGTTACTATCCCCATCTCATTAGTAGCATGAATAACCCTTGGGATTAACAAACACCATAGCTAATTCCATCACAATAATAGATCTCCCGCAACCCAGCTATTAAAACCATGACAATTCAATAGAATAGTTAAACTTCCACATGAGAATAATGACAAGTACCAACCTCAACATGGACAAGGAATCAATCACTCCATTGATCCACATTAGGATCATGTTAATGTCTACCAAAAAGGTTAAGGTTGGTGCTCTTATGGATGAAGACTCCAAATTCAACACCCTACTCTACCAATTTTGGGACCAAATAGATCAGTTAGCACTAATGTCAACACACATGAAACTTTACCCTTACAACAAGAAGGCCTACTCCCTATTGGATAGATGTAAGTTCGTGGCCATGATAGAAATGAAAATCATCCTTCCACTATTCTATGTTCTTTTCAATAGGGATAATGTCATACAAGAGATTCTTCTAGGCCATGCATTCAAATACCATGTGCAATCCAAAGTTAAGTATGTCGAGAGATGCATCTAGTTGATGCTCCTTGGAGCCAAAGTGATCATCTCTTTCAATACAATAGAGTTGATTCAAGGGCAATACAACCCTCAAACAAATTCTAACACCTATACGTACTAGCAAGGAGAGTGAGTGTAACTCATAAAAGACCCACTCCCCAACTTAGACAATGACGTAACCTCCAATAGCACCCTAAGAAACAAGTGGAGCAAATAAAGGACTCTACCAAAGTACACATAAAACTGGCCAAGCAAAGGACAAGTGCAACATTAGGGGTGTTTTGAGGTCTCGAAAATGACTTTTAGGATGTAGAGAGAGTGTGCTCTAAACCAATGAGAGCAAAGTCTCTATAATAAAGTTCTATTTTTGAAAAGCAAGAAATGATTTTATAAATAAGCATGGATGAAATATTACTATGAATTTTTATTATGAATATCTATTTTTATCATCTTGTACTTGTGATTATGACATTATTTACATTAATGACATAGGGTCTTTGCCACTTTGCATTATTAATGGCATATCTAGAATTGTATGATAATGACAATTGAAACTAAATTTAAATTACCAAAAATCTTAGTATTCATCTTTTTTCCCTCCCTTGTTTTGCTACTCTCATCTCTTTCCTTCCTTGGTGGTTGCTTGTTTCTCTCTCTCCTCTCTCTTTGCCATGGATATAGAAATTTGACATTTAACAAGGCACCTAAGCTTTGAAATCACATCCATATCTATGTTTAATTCATTCCAAATAGATGTAAGATAGTTTTCTACCATTATTAGCAAAGGTAGCTAGATTGCCATGCAACAATCAAAACAAGGGAAAAGATAGAGATGTGAGAACTCCATCTCTGCTTGAAAGGGTACGATCAAAGATTTTAGACTTGGAGCAATAGACTTGGGGCAAACAAAGCATAAAAGAAGTTTTAGTACAACATGTATTTATGCATAGATAGTTGCATTTCATTAGAGCAAAAAATGCTTTTAAAATTTTACTTTAGTTAATCACGTGATTAAGAAATGGACCAAAGAAAGTTTGCCATGTATGCAAGAATATGGTATTCTTGTCTCCTCTTTTTTGGAGATTGTAGAGTCCATTTCATGATTCTCTCCTCCTTTTTAGCCAAAATCTCCAAAGTATGATATGTTCTGGTAGTTCTGAAGTCCTTATTTACTTATAAAATCTGACAAAGGACATAATAAAAATATTGTGAAGTTACTAATGACTTTTTTGAAAGTTGAGAGCTTTCAATATTCTTTTTGGTATCCAATATATTTTCATTAATCTTCTTAATATTCCTTTTTAGTTCATTTACATTTCTCATTGAGCTTTTTTCTCTGCAAATTCAATATGTGTATGGCATCAACAATGTGTCATTCTCATTTAGTAAACTCTTGCATCGTCTATAGCCAAGGAGCTTGATGGAAATTGGGAGTCAAAAACCTTTAGCATAAATGATTGGGTTACCATGCTTCCTTCTTGCAAAGGCTCTCCAAGGTGAAAAGAAAAAAAATGAGAGGATATAAAACATCACTAAAATGGACAATATATCATTGCTTTCAAAATTATGCTTGAAGGGTGATTTATCAAAGTGCAATATGCTTACACAGCCAAGGATATACACTTGCCTCCAAATGAATGTATTTTATAGCAAACAAATTGCAAATCTTTAGTCGATAATGTATATAATATTTTTTTAATTTAATCAATTATTAATAATGAATTCTTGATTATAGAAATATTTCCATCAACAGGTACTGAATGGGAACGTGTGGAAAGCTTAAGTGGAACCTTCCATGTGATTTATAAGGTGTTAACAAACATTATTTATGCTAATCAAGCCATGTGTTCTTCTAGTGAGGGCAGGGTTTTTATATATTATGCATAGTATGTGGTTTCCTCTAGAGCATGTACATATGGACATATCAAGAATTTTCCAAGGCCAAGTCTTTCATCTCTAAATTGGGAGATTACTAATAAGACAACGATACAAAATTTTAAAGTCAAAATATTCAAAAGTCCATGATGACCAGAGGATCTCAAGGAGCATATGCCTACCATGGTTTATACCCTTACATACCTTCGTGGTGTGCTTCAAAATAACACATTTACAAAGGGCAAAGGTATCATAGCTAAGTAGAAATTTTGCAAAAGAGGAATTGGATAACATTATATGAAGGCTTTGAAAATATAGAGAGTATGACCATAAGGGAAATATCATGAGGTGTGATATATACCCCCAACGCTTGACTTTGTATTACAACATTGCATGATAAAATCTTGCTTTGGAATTTGATTATAGGAGATACAAAATTAAACTAGGCATTTGGATTTCCTTGGATTCTGATACATATTGCATACATTTTAAACTTTAGATGCAAGTTATAGCATATGAAGAAAAAAAGAGGTAAATGTTTCTTCCAATTGGATTGGGAAAAGAGGTGAATGCTCTTTCTCTTATATAAATTATTTGCCTCCCACAATTGTAAGTTTTGAGCCATAAATATAAAAACTTAATAGCATCTTATCTTGTTGATTGCTATTGTTAAACATATATCATTCAATACAAACATATAAGCCATTGTGAAGCAAGTTGCCTTTCAAATCTATAAAAATAAAATTATTACATTTACATAGGATAAAGAGCTTTTCATTACATCAAGAGTTACAAAATTGAAGTAAAAATATATGGGAATGCAAAATATTAAAGCATCCTCCAAGTTTCTATTTGCATCTATGTTTATTCTGCCTCCGACACCTTCTCATTCTTTGGCATTGTAACTTCTTTCCCACTTTTTGCAAAGATCTCTAGTCTCCTCACATAGGCTTGTTTCTTTGGTTGATGGAAGAATTTGACTTTGACAGGTACCCTCTTCTCTTCAAGCTTAAGAGGAGATGTATCAAACTTTATAGGAGGGAGTGTTGGTATTCCTTTCTTTTTGGAGTTCGCCTTATTAGTCTTTGCAAATGACTTACCCTTGCCATTGTCATTGCCATTGCTATTGCTTTTACCCTTAGTTGAAGATTTCTATGGAGGGGAGTTGGGATCGACTGGTGTGATTTCCCTATATAAAATCAACTCAATACACCACTCCCTTATCCACCACATATATGAGTCAGGGTAATCCCAACATTGCAAGAATAAACATAACAAGTTAGTAAATTAAAATAGAACCCCTCAAAAAACAAACAATATGAAAAGAGATTGACATTCACCCCATATATCTTGAGTATCTTTGAATCTATTATCCTACAGACATTTGAAATCGCTCACCATTCACAAGTATGTGTATTACTTTGCAATGATACTTCTTGTTGGAGAAAGTTATATAGTTTTTCAAGATCAGCAATATCCTCATATGTGTGGTATCCAAGAAAGTATTCATGAGCCTGCGAGCACTACAAATGGAAACTTGTAATTAAAGTAGACAATCAAATAAAATAAGAAATTAACCAAAAAGCAATCAGCATTCCATTCAATACACATTTTTGATTGCCCATGGATGCCACTTAGAGAGGTCATGAGGATAGTTTCTTTAGTGAGTATGTCAATATATATAAGACTCCAATGTCCTTTGCAAAGCAAAATGTTAGTAAGAAATAAATACACCAACAAAGAAGTATATATTTACCATTTTGAAAAATTGCATACATTTCAATGTAAGAAAATAAGATATGGTAGTTTATGATGGAATCAAAAGGTTTAAAAAACATTGCAATTATTTAACTTGATTTTGAAAACAATTCCATTGATAGCAATGGATCAACAATAAAATACTTTTAGAGATATCTCGGCTAAGAGAAGTAATCAACACCCTAAAGAAAATAGCAAAAATATAGGAATGTTATTTGCAATCAATAGCATAATCATTCTATATACTAAAAAGTTTGAGAATCAAAATACCTTACCTTATGCAACAATAAACTGCCAAGTGTGACAATTCGAATATCCTTTTTCACTAGCATGGACTTGCTCTTAGGAGATATGCTTAGATATTCCTCTTCCTTAGAAGTGGAAGAAATATTGACAACCATTTTTCCATACACCTCACACATCCTCTTATTATTAACATAGCCAAGCAAAGTGATTTCTCTCTTGCAATCCTCATCCTCGATTTCTATGACCTCTTGCATTTTTTCTTCTTCGACAAACTCCTTTTGGGATGCGTTCCTTGTTGGGTATAGGTGTGTCACATCCTTAAACTTTGGCCCTTTAGCTTTCCTGGATAATTTTGGGGGAATGTTAAGGACCTTAAAGGCTTTTTTATCAGTAGGCAAGGGTCTTAATACCTTGTCAAACATGTATTTGATTCTGCTGACCATACTAAAATCTTTGTTCATCAAGATGATCCTATGAGCATGAAAACTAGCAATGTAAGCATTATTCATAAAGTCAATAACAAAATCTTTAGCTACCTCCTAAAGACAAAGAATCACTATAAGCTGTCATTTCTTTTGAAGTCTAGTTTTAAACGACCATTAGGGCCAAAAACGCTTCAAAAATGGCACTTGTAAGAAAGTGATTAAGTTGCTAATTAGTTGAGGTTTAGGAAGAATAAAACCTCTAAATTTGGTTGTCCAGATGTCATTAATGAGAGAATATTTGGTTCATTGAAGAGGTCGGCCATTAATTTCCCTCATCTTTCAATCCAGGTCAAGGGTCACCTTTTTGGCCGTTTTTGTCTTGGAACTCGAGAGATTTTGTATTTTCAAGATTTTTGCACAAAAATCACAATTTTTTGCTCCCACGTTTTCTTTCTACATACTATTCTCTTTTGCCATTCTTTTAGTTGCACTTCCTTCCTATCACTGTGAGATTCTTGCTCGATTCTCATGACTATATAAGATATGTTGGAGAAGGTTACAATGGGATGCTTGGCTACTGTATGAGATTATACTCTGCATCTTACACATATATAGCTCAAATGCACGAAATGAAAAAAGCACTAGAAACTACACAAACAAATATTTTAGAGTTGACAAGTCAGATTGATGTTTTGAAAAATGTTAACAAGTCACTGCAAGATAAGCTAACACGCTTGAGAGAAACTCTAGTAGGATTTAGAGAGAGGAAGAGACCATTAAAAAATATAACCAACTTATGTGAGAGAGCAAAGAAAAGGAGACTAAATCTTACAAAGAAATATGTCTCTAACATATTAGGCATCAATATCCGAGAGAATAAGAAAAGAATCAAACTTTTGAAGGAAACCATGAATAAGAAAAATATTTTGAGGATTCTTAAGTCACCCGAAAATGCGGATTTAAGAGGTCCAACTCTCAAAGAGTTAGTGAAGGACTTAAAAGGCACGGTGAAAGTAAATGAAATTGTAGAGACGTGTGATACTGTGGGTATAAGTCGGAAAGGTTATCGTGCTATCTCTAGATTATGGTTTAAAAATCTTAGACACAATAGGGTAACTACAATGCATTTAACAATATATGAGTTGATCTAAAAAAGGTGCAAATTGCAATGGTTCACATGTATAAAATCACAGTAGAAGAAAGTTATGGTGTTCTAAAGTTTGCCTTGAAGTTGAATGAAGCACAGATTCAAAAGGGACAGAAGATGGAAAGAATTAGCATTTGCGTCATGAACATGGCATTGGACCATAGCAATGGTGAGGGCCAAGCTCCATTGCATAAGATCCAATCCGAGATGGAGATTTGGTGGATTGGTGTAGCCCAGGTACCAATTGAAAATCATCAAACGTTGAAACGGTTGTTCAACCATATAGGTATTCCAAATATCATTAAGTCTCAAAGTGAAGGCAAAATGTTGGTAGTTGATGGGGTTGGTAATTTTAATGTGGAATGGCATATGAGTGCTGATTTAAAAACTATCAAATGTATGCTTGGAATATGTAATGGTGCAAATGCAAAATATCCTTGCATTTATTGCATGGAAAGTATTGGATCCAAAGATTGGAGTAGTTTGTGACCAGTAAGAAGAGCCCCAAATAGAGACTCTATACATTTGAGTAAATTAAAAAACATAGAAGACATATGGGATCCCATTCTTTCAATCTCTCTTAAGAATGTTCATATTTGTACTTTGCATGCAGAGATTAGAATAATCGATAAGCTTCTCAAGTTGCATCTTGACTACGCATATTCCATTAAGCCATTATCTTTATCATATGAGTGTATTGATAAATGTGAGGCATTACTATCAAAAATGGGATTCCATGGAGGCCAAGTTCACTTGAGAAAGGATCCAATACTTTCAGGAAAAACAAGAGATAACTTGGCCGATGTCTCTATGGGAGGCTCAAAAGCTAGACGATTCTTAGGAAACCATTCAGGAAAGCAGGTGAATGCGGCTTGGGAGTGTTGGAGAGAGCTATGTGAGATCACAAAAAATGTTGCAAGCACGCCAAAGCTTGCGTTTCTTAGAATGGAGGTTTGGATACACCTTGATGTTTTTCTGAAACTCCTCAGGCAACATAAGACAACATATACATATGCGGAAGAGTTCAAAAGATCAATCACAAATCTTGTTCAGGCAATAAAAGAGGCATGGGGAGAAAAAGATATCACTTTTTATCTGGTAAAGTAACAATTATTTAATATGGGTAGTGTTACTTTGTATTGCAGCATATTCTTCATATTCATGGGCCTTACTTTGTGGAGGAGCATGGCCCCTTAGCAACTTATAGTAGCCAAGGCATGGAAAAATCCCACTATCAAGCACGCACAAGTTATTTTCGAAGCACAAGCCATGGGGGAGGAGTTACAAAAAGCAATGCTTTGGAGGAGCTATTCAATTGGTTTTTTTTACGACAACTTCAAAGAATGCAGATAAAAGATGGCAATGACACATGAGCAATCGCACTTTTATATATAAGAAAGAATATATACAAAGCTAGCTTTCCAAAACTCTCACATTCTCTTCCTCCTCAGGAATCTTTCCTCTATAACATAGAGATTTTCTTCTCTTGTAGCCAGCTATAGATTTTACATCAGTTCGATTTGCAGCCAAGGCATAGGATGTGAACGCCAAAAAGTATCCTGCTCTAGAAGCAGAATAACCTGGACCATATCCAAAAATCCTAATTGCTGCAGTCTTTTCCAAAAACATTACTTTGTGGGCATTATATTGTAATCCTGAGAAACCTAGAAGCCTTGTAAAAGCTTTAATACAAAGTATGGACCATGCTACATCCTCTGAGAAACTACTATGAAGTACTAAAAAGGAATTAGGGTCAATCCTAACCAAGTAGTGGCCGAGTGCAATGTCTTTCAATGTACTACCACCAGCTCTCGATCCTTTGCCATGTCCCAAGAAGTTATCTGAATCAGCAATCTCCAACTGCAAATAAAACCCATATCGAATGAGCGTGAAAATCAAACCTACCAATGTGTAAAAGCAAATTCAAAAGTATCTTACCACTTGGTTTTCATCATACTCCAATTTAACTAGATTCCATAAATTTATTGATGATGATGTCTCATTGCTGTTAATCAATTCTTTAACGTATTCAAACTCCTCTCTTCCTAAATTGGAAATCCCAAGTTGGCTTTGCATGCAATCGAACTCCTCATCAGTAATACTCAACTCTTTCTCAACTTCTTTTGCCTTTTCAAAACAAAGAGAGAGGGCCTCACCAGCATCAATAAACTTATCGTCTATAGTTTCTTTATCAAGTTTGAGTATCTCTTCCTTTGATTCATTCTCTGTGTCAACTATCCCATTTGCAATATCAAAAGCCTCTGCAATAATGGCTAGACAATAATCTTCCCTAAGATTGAAAAGTTTTTTAATATCTGACAGTAAAATGTACTCCTTCTCTTGAAAGGTATAGATGGTAGAGAAGGAACAGTATGGTGAGAACTCTTGCAGGGTTTGCATTTCCTTGGCTCTCCTCAATGATGGTCTCAGCTTTGAAGTGAGCAACATCCAACTTCTCAGCAAATAGAAGCCTCAAAATTTGCATCTACAACCTCCTCTGTTTCCTTTTCATCTTCCAAGTCATCTAACATACAAAAGCTAGCAGACTTTGCTCCTTCCAACTGTTGCTCATCAGCTTTCAGAGGATATTTGACAAGGGTGAAAATAATAAAAGCAGCAAACTTTGACATAGTCTTGCAGTTCTTGGAATGAGTGGAGCACAATATGTCTCTTGCATAAAACCTATCTAGAGAGTGGGCACCACACCTCTTAGTAAACACTGACTTTTCATTTCGTGTTGACCCAATGGGAACATGGACATATTCCTTTGTACCAACTTCAATAGGACCTGCTAGATTTTCAAACTCCAAAAAGTCCTCCAAAAAATATTTTTTACAATATTGCAAAACACTGTCAAGGTCCCAATCAGGATTAAAGACATTCTTAACAACTCCATAGAAAGAGAGATCCATGCCATTCTGAAGGATAAAGTCAAGAAGCCTCTCTGATGGAGTGACATCAGTAAGCTCTGATACTCCAAGAACTCTCATTGCCGACTTTCCCTTCCCTGGAGATGTTGGCATTCTGACACTGGTGGCAGAGCATGGGAAAGAAACAGAATGCACATGCTCATCACATGTTGAAGCCCTTGAGCAAAACAGAATGCACATGCTCATCACATGTTGAAGCCTTCTCCTTTTCCCAGTTCTTGGCAAAACCTTGGAGCCCTGAAAATCTGTAGGTTCAGACCTGTTTCCAACTTTTGCTTGATACGGCGCGATGAGACTCAAACGCTAAACACGGATGTTCATACTCGTGCTGTATCAGGAATGCAAACCAGAACAACTCAAAGAAAAGGGCTGCAACCGAAACGACGCGACAAGGCAAAACCCAAACCAGCGATCACTCGCCCTCGCGCAGTATCAGGTTAGGAGTCTAGAAACGAACGCCGCGCCGAAGTAAGACAAGAATAGCTAAGCCTGAAATGATGCGAGCAGGCAAAAGCGCAAAACAAGAACACTCGCTCTCTCGCCATATCGGGAGAATAATGAGAAGTCCGCAAAGAAAGCCGAAAAAACCGTACAGATGACGGACACCCCCTTATGTAGGGTGTGCAATAATGCCACATGGCACTAGCCATTGGGCACCGACACATGGCAGTAGCTGTTGGGCAACATGTGGCCAGCAAACACATGGCAAACACGTGGACCGATCATTAGTCGACACGTGGCATATGGATGTTAGGCGGACACATGGCACAATCAATGCAAGACACGTGTCTGACACGTGGCATGGTTGACAAGGGTATATAAGGGACCCTTTTGCTTACGTGTACATTTTACATTCTCTCGAGCTATCGCGCCTTGCTTGCCCGATACGGAGCAATCCTAGTGCTGCGTCTACTACGTAACTGTCCTATCGCGTCGTGTCAGTTTCCGTTGCCCGATTTAGAGCGAGGGTGCTTTTGCCTCTTTCCCGATTTCCTCATTTCGCACCGATTCATGGCCATTTTCCTTGCTACTCGCTGTGTTTTTTTACATGCTTGTTCGATACAGAGTGAGGGCGTCCTTCAGTGGTCTACCTAATTGCCATCTCACGTCATATCGGGCTTTCTTATCTCGTTGTCCTCGTCTCCGATACGGCGCGAAGGTGTTCATACATCTTGTTCGTTTGTTCCTTCTCCCACCGTATCATGCATGCTGCATTCTTGTCAGATTTTCGAGAAAAATCCTATATCATTTTTGTCTTTCTGGCTCTTTTATTTTCTCCTCTGCATGGTAAGGACAAGGCAAACTACAAGAAAAGTTTATGTGGATAGGAAGGACAGTGGGGGTAGAAGGAAGTTACAATTTGATGAATCTGAGGAGGAACCCTCTTCAAATATTGCTGAGGCTGGGCCATCAGAGGCCCCAGAGCATTTTGCCATAGAGATCCCCCCTACACCAAGTGTTGGCCTTGCATCTTCCATGGAGTTAAAGCATTTCAGTGCAGAGAATGTTTCTTCTCCTGAAGTTGAAGAAGCAAAGGGTGAGACTTCCCCTGTGAAGGACTCATCCCCTCCAATTGCACTTGAGCCTACTTCTGCTGAGCCAGTGAGCCTCCCAAGCCACAAAAGAAAAAGAGGAAGTCTCGGTTCTTCTACATGCATAGGTGTTTCAGTGAGATTAGAAAATCCCAGAGAGCTACAGAGCACGTGATTCCAAAGGTTGCTTTCATAAGAGTTGTTAAAGAAATCTCTGACAGATTGTCTAGAGTGGCAACTATCTCTGGTCTTAATAAGAAGTGACAACTCTCAGCAATTCTTTCTCTACAAGAGGCTGCATAAGATTTTCTTATTGATTTCATGAACGATGCTTACATTGTTGCTGCGCATGCTCATAGAATTACCCTTATGAATAAAGATTTCAGCATGATCAGCAAAATCAGGTATAGGTTCGATAAAGTGTTGAGGCCCTTGCCTTCCAACAATAAAAAAGCCTTTGAAATCCTTAACATTCCCCCGAAATTGTCCAGGAAAGGGAAAAAGCTAAAGATTGAGGATGTAACTCACATTTACTCTATAAGGGGTGCCACTCAGCAGGAGTCTATCTTGAGTGAAAAAATTCAAGAGGTATTGGAAACTGAAGACGAAGTTTACAAGAGAAAAACCGCATCACTTGCTCCCATCAACAATGAGAGGATGGGTAAAGCGTATGGGTAAATATTTGTGAATGTTTCGGCATAACTTGAGGAGGATTACCTTAGTATATCTCCCGAGAACAGGCCCATGTTGGAGAAAAGGGATGTCCAACTATCTGACTCCGTTGTTTTTTGTTGCATAAGGTAAGGCTTATAGATTCAAGTATATTTTATATGTAATTTGTATTGATTTTGATCGATTCAAATAGCTTTTGCTATTGACTGCAGGGCATTCGTCTCCTCTCTCACTCTTGATATCCGTAGAGCCATATATGTTGTTGATCCACTTCTCTTAGTGGAACTATTTGCAAGATCTAGGTCTAATATTGCACCATTCTTTCGTACTTTTGATAGTGTGACAAATTACCACATCTTTTTTCCTTATGTAGAAATGTATTTTTCTTTTCTGTAGAGGAAAATTTATATTCATTTTCTTTCACCCTTCTACTCACCTCTATTTTGAATTTGTAGAGGGCATTGAAGTCTTATCTATATTAACTGTCTTACTAGAGAAAATATCTTTATGAACTTTCTCAGCGGTTTTCATGGCCAAGCACGAATGTATGTTGAAAGAAAATTGCTTGCTTTGATTATATTTACAAAAAAAGATTTTGAACTTACAAAGCTTCCTTTTGTAGTGATGGTAGACTTGTTTCTACATTTTTGGATACTACATATGAGGATCTTGCTAATCCTCAAAAGCCTTATACGTTTCTTCTACAAGAAGTTCCATTGCAAAGCGATGTGCATTCTTGTGGATGGAGAGTTATATCAAATATTTGCAGAACAGTGGATTCAAAGTTGTTACAAATAGAAGAAGTGAATGTAAGTTAATTTCATTTGATTTTTGTGTAACCCTTATCATGATGTCTTTTCACTAACTTATAACATTTATTCTTACAGTGTAGAGACTATCCTGATTCGTTTGTTTGGTGGATAAGGGAGAGATGCATTGAGCTGATTTTGGCCAAGGGCACAAGCAAGGGAAAGGGCAAGGGAAAGGGTAAAGGCAATGGCAATGGCAACGGCAATGGCAATGGCAATGGCAATGGCAATGGCAATGGCAATGGCAATGGCAATGGCAATGGCAATGGCAATGGCAATGGCAATGGTAAGTCAGCCACAAAGACCACTACTGCAGAGTCTAAAAGAAAAGGAATGCCAATGCTTTCTCCTCTGAAATTTGATCCATCCCCTCTTAAACCCCAAGAAAAGAGAGTACCTGTAAAGGTGAAATTCTTTCAACAATCAAATAAAGGCCCTATGAGAAAAAACATCTTTGAAGAAATCAATAAAGAAGCCACAAAACCAACAAAGGAGAAGACAGCAGATAAAGAATCAAAAGAGCAAACATAAGCATACACAAGCCTTATTATTTTGGCTTTGTACATTTATATGATATTTTTGTACCTCATGATGTAATGAACTATTTCACTTATAAATCAAAGGTAATGTACATTTATTTCTATACATTTGAAAGGCAACTTGCTTCATGATAGCTTATGAGTTCCCACTAAGAAATATCTTAAGGACAGTCAATTAAGATAAATTCCTGCAAAGTTTTCATTCTCAAGGCTCAAAACTCATAATTGTGGGAGACAAACAACTCGTACAAGAGAAAGAGCACTCGGCTCTTTTACTAATTGTTACGCCATTCACTTTGAACTTATATCTAGGGGATGTATTGTCTAGCAATTCCAAGGTATCCCTCACATCTTTCAGACTCCAATTGGAAGTAACATTCACCTTCTTTACTTCTTCATGCGACAAAACGTGCACCGCAAGTTTATACAGTGTGCAATCTGTATCGAAATCCAAGGGAACCCAAATACCCAATCTTAGTTTGTATCTCCTGTAATCAAAGCTCAAAGCAAGAGTTTGGCGAGGGATACTGTAAGCAAAAGCCAAGGATTGAGGGCATGCACTGCACCTCAAGATATCACCCTTATGGTCGCACTCTCTAGATTTCCAAAGCATCCCTATAGTGTTGTCTAAATCCTCTTCCAAAAAGTTTCTACTTAGCCAGGATACCTTCGTTCTTTGTAAATTTGCTGTTTTGAAGCAAGCCACGAGGATATGGAGGGGTACAAACCATGATAAACGTATTCTTCTTGAGATCCTTCCAGCTGTCATGGACTTTTGAATATCCTGAGATATTTTGAATTTGAAACTCTGCACCGTTACCTTGTCAGGAATCTCCCAGTTTAGAGATGAAAGGCTTGGCAATGGCAAATCTTTGATATTCCCATACCTATCCGCTTTAGAGGGAACCACATACTGTGCATAATATATAAAAACCTTGCATTCACTAAAAAAAGACACAGTTTGATCGGCATAAATAATGTCTGCCAATACCTTATGAATGGCATGGAAAGTCCCACTTACGCTTTCCACAGGTTGCCATTCCATACTTGTTGATGAAAAGATATCTGCAATGACGAATCGGTTGTTAGTACTTGCCTAAATGGAAAAGAATTACATACGTTATTCAACTAATAACTTACAATGTGTTTGTTGGGAAACACGTTCGTTTGGAGGCAAGTGCATATCCTTGGCCATGTAAACATGTTGCACCTTGACAAACCACCCTTCAGGCATAATTTTGAAGGCAATGATACGCCCCATCCAATGATGTTTTATATCATCTCATTTTCTTCTTTTCACCTTATGAGAGCCCTTGCAAGATGGCAGCATGGTAACCCAATCGTTTACAGTAAAGGTTTTGGGCTCCCAATTTCCATTTGATCCTTGGCTATAGACTGTGCAAGAGTGTATTAAACGAGAAGGGCGCCTAGAGGAAGCCATGAAACGAATGAAAGCGCAGAGAAAGAAGCTCAAAGAGGGGTGAATGAACCAAAAAGTAGTGCCAAGAACACAAATGAGTATGTATTGGGCACCAAAAAGAATGAGTATGTATTGGGCCCAAAAAGAATATTGAAAGATCTCCAGACTTTCAAAAAACTCATTATTAATTTAATCACATCTCTATCACGTATTTTGTCAAATTTGTGAGTAAAAAACGTCTTTGGGACTCCAAAACATGTCAGACTTTAGGGATTTTGTCTAAAAAAGAAGAGAGAATCACAAAATGGACTCCACTATCTCTAAAAAAGAGGAGACAAGAATACCATATTCTTGCACACGTGGCAAACTCTCTTTGACCTATTTCTTAATCTCGTGATTAACAAAAGTGCATTTTTGGAAGTGTTTTTGGCCCTAATGATTCTTGATAATCTATTAGAAATATCCTTGATAACTTTGATAAAAGCTATCTTTAAAATGGCATGCCCTATAGCTCTCTGGGCCTTTCTTATCTCACTAAAATACTTTTGCATATAGTAAAACATAGAATTTTTTTTATCCTTGGCTTGAAAGGCTCACTTTCTTGAGTAGAAGAGGGTTCATCATAGGACTGGTCATTAACCACATGGACCTTGCCTTGAGCAGGAGGAGAAGGCATAGTCTTTGCACTTGATTTCTTTGATTGGATAGCACGAGACTAGAAAAAACTAGGGATAGAAGGGATCTTTGGAGCAACATCCTCTAAAACCTCTATTGGCCTTGAATCTTGTTCACTATCCTTGCTCTCTATATAAACTTGTTGTCCGCTTTGTTCTTGCCATCAATGCTTCATAGAAAATGACAAAAAGAGCAAACGAAAAATATTTGACTGGGGGCATAGCATGGAGAAGGTGCCAAGTAGGAGATGATACACCGAGAACATTAGTAGTCTGTCTCTACACCAAGGGGAGATTGTGCCATTTCATAGGTAGAGACACTGGCCATATCGTGGATTACTCATTGGGCATTGGACGATATGGAACAAGTGTAGGAGGCCTCTTCGTTTCATTTCATGGATGAGTGAGTAAGCATAGGCTAATACGATGTGAGAGGCAACAATTGGGAAGCTTCGTAGGAGGCACAATTGCACTGTATCGTGGTTGACTCACTGGGCATAGGTCGATATGGCGCAAGAGGAAACGGTTAGGAAGCTTTGTAGGAGGTACAATCACGTCATATCATGGTTGACTCACCGTGCACTGCACAATATGATGTGAGAGGAAATAGTTGGAAAGCTCCATGAAAGGTTTGTTCAAGCTGTTTCGTGGATGAGTCACTGGGTATGCCTCTTTCAAATCCTCAATTGCTTCCTATCATGCCACTATTGGTGGATCACAATATAATATTAATAATATGGCACAATGAATATTAGTGCATCCCTTTGAGAACTCCCTATCACGTTATATGTGGAACATTAACGATATGCTAGAATGAGACAAACCCCGAAATAACTCGTGACATTATTGGATGACTAAAATGAGCCATGTAAACTAGGGCCCATCTTATATACTTGGTGTAGCTATAATACGTGGTATTTTATCATTGGCCAGGGTTTTCTATGACTGTCTATGTGGCTGTGCATGTGGCAAGGCCCCGATGGTGTATAAATATAAGTGGCAAGGCCTTTGTATGATTTTTTACCCAATCTTATACCTTAATTGTCCTATGCTTTTAGAGCTATTTTCGTGTCTTCTTTCTTATTATTCATGCTTTTTTCTTGACTTGTTATTTGGAAGATGATACAAAGTGAGGAGAGCTATTTGTCAGGCTCATGAGTTTGTTTTTTTGTCATATTAACATTGCACAATACAAAGCGAGGATGCATTTTTTGTGTGGTCCATTTCTTCCCTTCATGCGATGTCTATGCAAAAGATATTCAAGGATTTCCAGATGTGGAGACACTAAAGAGAAAAAGAAGAAGGTTTTCTTCAAGGTCAAGGGGTTCAATGTGCTGCCTTTGTTCTTGAAATTCCCTCTACTTCTTCTCTATGCTCAACAGAGCAAGTGTAGGAATGCCTAAGAAATATCCAAGCAAAGGTAGGTTACTATTTTTAATTATTGGATTTTCTAAAATCATAAAGGTTTCTCCCTTAAAAAGGCTCCTAGACTTATCTTACTATGCAATTGCAAAGGATATTTTCAACCCTGATTGGGATATTAACCATGTGGTGAATTCTTGCAAAAAAAATTGTGTGGAGGACTTTGCTGAGTTTGAAAGTCTAGCATTGCTTGTGGTTGAAAAGGATACAAAGGAATATGTTCATATACCTATTGGGACCTCGCCTTAGAGAAGTCATTGTTCTCAAGAAAGTATGGAGCTCATTCTCTCGACAAATTTTGTGCAATAGATGGGTTTTGTTTTGCTCATTCTAGGAAATGCTGGCTTATGTCAAAAGTAGTTGCATTCATTGTATATACTCTTATTAAATATCCTATTAAATCTTATGAATAACAATTGGAGGCAGAAAAGTCTTCTAGCTTTTACCTTTTGGATGAGGTAGGTGGAAAATGAGAAGAATGTAGAGGAATGTTTCGGCCCTCAGCAAGAAGCCTATATTGCTGACAAACTAGACCATTGTTGAAGAAAGTCATACATATCTAGATATTGTGTTTGACTCCCCTTCTTTCTATACTATTTCTTCTCTTCCAAATTTTCCTATTAAGGATAACGAATACATACTACTATCAAAAATCCAAAGGCTCTTTAGTCTCAATATGATTATTGTTTGGCAATCATTGCAAAGGCTTATGATGCTACAAATGGCATAGTTGATGTCGTAAATGAATCCAATGAAGAGTTACTTAAACTAGACACTAAAATTTTAGATTACAAGTTTATCAATGCAAGGGATGCCCTTTCTCTTTGTTTTAATAAGGAAAAGGATGCTAAGAAAGAGTTGGGAAATACTGATGAGGAGTTTTACCATCTTCAAGTCTGACTTGAAATTTCCAATTTTGAAATAGAGCAGTTGAAGTATGTTAAAGAATTGCAAGATACCCATGAGACATCATCATCAATTAATATATGAAATCCAACTAAGCTAGAGCATAATGAAAACCAATTGGTGCTATTATCTCCAATTTTATAAGGTATATTGATACGTTTGATTTTGATATTCATCTTTTTTGCAATTGGACATTGAAGATTTTGATAACTTCTTTGGGACAGGGCAAAGGGTTGAGAGATGGTGGTAGTTCATTGAAAGGTGTTGCATTTGGTCATTACTTGGCAAGGATTGATCCTCATGTTTTCTTAATATTCCATAATATTTTCTTAGAGGAAGCAACATGGCCTATACTATGGATTAAGATACTTACAAGGCTACTTGATTTCTCTAGGTTATAGTATAATATGCACAAGGTGACGTTTTTTAAGAAGAAAACAAAAATTAGGATTTTTGGTTACAATCTTGGTTTCTCTGCTCTACAGAGCAGGATACTCTTTGTCCCTCTCATCTTATGCTTTGGCAGCAAATCAATCTAATATAAAATCCATAGTTGGCTACAAGAGAAGAAAATTTCTACTTATAGAGGAAATATCCCTAATAAGGAAGAAGATGTAAAAGCTCTTGAGAGTTAGCTTTGCATGTTTCTATCTTGAAAAATACTATGAATTCTCAAGTTTCATTTTCATATTTAGTATTCATTCTTTGAAGCTGTTGTCAAAAAAACCAATTGAATAGCTTCTCAAAAGCATTGCTTTTCGTAACTCCTTCTCCATGTCTTTTGCTTCGAAATCCATGCCTTAGCCACTATAAGCTGTTAGGCGGTCTTACTTCTCCACAAAGTAAAGCCCATGGATATGAAGGATATACTACAAATACAAGACAGTAACAAACATTTTACACCATTGGAAAAATTATCAATGAAAACTTGGATTAAATATTCTCTCTTACCAAATAAAATATAATATCCTTTTCTCCCCATGCCTCCTTTATTGCTTGAACAAGATTTATAATTGAACATTTGAACTATTCTAGATATGTGTATGTTGTCTTTTGTTGCTTGAGGAGCTGTCGAAAGACATCGAGGTGCCTCCAAACCTCCATCCTTAGAAATGCAAGTCGTAGTGTGCTTGCAAATTTTATTGGTATCCCACATAGCTCTCTCCAATACTCCCAAGTAATGCTCACATGTTTTCTTGGATGGTTTCCTAAAAGCGTATGGCTTTTGAGCTGCCCATAGAGATATCAGCCAAGACATCCCTTATTTTCCTTGAAAGTGTTGGATATTTTCTTAAGTGAACTTGACCTCCATGGAAACCCATTTTTGATAGTAATACCTCACATTTGTTAATACACTCATTGATAAAGACAAGGGCTTAGTCAAGCATGTATAGTTGAGAAGAAACTTGAGAAGTTTGTCAATTATTATAATCTCTACATGAAAAGTACAAATATGAACATTTCTAAGAGGAATTGAAAGAATGGGAACCCCATATGTCTTCTATGTTTTAAAATTTACTCAAATCTATAGAGTCTCTACTTTGAGACTCTTCTTGTTGCAGGGCATAAGTTGCTTCAATATTTAGACCCAACACTTTCCATGCATAAATACAAAGACATTTTACATTTGTTCCATTGCATATTCCAAGCATATATTTGATAGTTTTTAAGTGGGTTCTCATATGCCATTCCACGTTAAAATTACCAACCCCATCAACCATCAATATTTCTCATTTACTTTAAGACTTAATAATGTTTTATATACCTGTATAAGTGAAAAATAATTTCAATGTTTGATTATTATCAATTGCTACCTAAGTTGCACCAACCCAACATCAAATCTCCATCTTGGACTAGAACTTATGCAATGGTGCTTCACCCCCACCATTACTATAGTCCAATACCTTGTTCATGATGCAAATGCTGACTCTCTCTATCTTTAGTCCTTTTTGAATATGTGCTTCATCTAACTTCAAGGAAAAATTTAAAACATCGTGACATTTTTGTACTATGAGTTTATATATGTGGACCATTGCAATCTACACCTTCTTAGATCAAACCATATATTGTTAAATGCATTGTATTCAGATTTTCTTTTTGGATTTTCATATGGCGTAGACCCTTCAATATGAGTGTATTCCCCAAAAACATATGGAATCTTATGATTCATAACAATCCTTACAACCAATACTACAAGGATCCAAGGCAACCCAAATGCACTTATTCTATTATATTTAAGGTTTTTTAACCATAATCTAGAGATAGTTCGATAACCTTTTCGACTAATACCCACAGTATCAAATGTCTCTACAATTTCATTTGGTTGTACTGTGTCCTTTAAGTCCTTTCCCAATTCTTTGAGAGTTAGGTCTCTCAAATCCACATTCTGAGGTGACTTAAGAATCCTCAAAATATCTTTCTTATTCATAGTCTCTTTTAAAATATTGATTCTCTCCTTACGCTCTCGGATAATAATGCCTAATATGTTAGAGACATATTTCTTTGTAACATTTAGTCTTCTTCTTTTTACTCTCTCACACAAGTTGGTTATATTTTTTATGGTCTCTTCCTCTCTCTAAATCCTATTGGAGTTTCCTTCAAGCATGTTACCTTGTCTTGTAATGACTTATTAGCATTTTTCAAAATGTTAATCTTATCCGTTAGCTCGAAAATGCTTGTTTGTGTAGTTAATAATGATTTTCTCATTTCGTGCATATGAGCCATTTATGTGTAAGATGTAGAGTATAACCTTGTACAATAGCCAAGCTTCCTATTATAACCTTCTCCAACATATCTTATGTAATCATGAATATTGAAAAAAGGAGGAGGTTTTCTTGTAAAAGGATCCTTGCGATAAATTTTTCCATCTACCCACAAATCTATATGTTTTTTTCCTTGTATTTGCAATCTATTAGCCTCCATCTCATCTATTAGTACTCGATGGTGTATACTTCTCTAAGATGTATAAATCGGATCTAGTTGAATGGTAAGTTTGTACTTGCATGTGCTTGCATTTGTATTACTTGAAGAGACATTGCTAAACATTTTAGCAAAGCAATCACAAATGAATCTCACAATGATAAGAAAGTAAGTGCAAAGAAGAAAATGGTGAAAGAGAATAGTGTGTGAAAAAAAGGCGTGAGAGCAAACGAATGTGATTTTGGTACAAATATCTCAAAATTACAAAATCTCCTAAGTTTCAAGACAAAATAGCTGAAAATGTGACTCGACCTTGACATAAATTAAAAGATGAGATAATTTAATGGTTGTCCCCTTCAATGAACCAAATATTATCTCATTAAAAACATGTGATCAATCAAATTTTGATATTTTATTCTTCCAAAATATCAACTAATTAGCAACTTAATCATTTTCTTACAATTACATTTTTTGAAGCATTTTTGGTCCTAACCTCGAGCTTCAAGTTCCATTGCATAGATCAAATTGTAAGAATTTTATTCTCAATGCTTTTTTTATTAAACATGGTATTAGGTTTTATTGTGATAAGTTTTTTAAAATTTATAGATATCTATCATTCTAATCTTGAGAAATGGCAGCTCGTCAAGCCTATTATGATATTATTGATGTTATACATGCTTTGATTGGAGAAGAAATGTAAAAAGGCAAGAGAAAAATATAGCTCGCAGAGAATAAAATATTTTTTAATGATCATTTTTATATTATCCCTACATATAATAGTCAATGGAAAGCAATATCCCCACTTTCTTTGCTTAATTTTACAAGCCTTGTGAGTGGTTTTACCATGTCCAACCAGTAGTGAGAGCTATAGATGTAAAGTCTTTTTTGAGATATAGAAAACATTGAAACCTAATATCTCAAGTAAACTAAGTAAGATTACTTTGTTTATGCCTATTAATGTATTTATTTATTTCTTTTCCAATGCTAAGATACGAAGATCAAAGGCCATGCTATCATTCAAGAGTCTAGCATATGATCACGTCCTACAATTTGTTGATGAGAGGTGGGATACAAGGATAGAAAGCAAGATAACTTGTAAGATAAGTCAAGACTCTATTGCTTTCAAATACATACTTGCCACTCACAATTTCATCCTTAGCTTTTATTACTATAGATGGCATTATTTTTGTAGTAGTCTAGTTACTTTGGATTAGAATGTTGAAGATTTTAGTGAAGTGGATCTTAATGTTTGCCTCAATGAGGGTATTATTACAATACTAAAGGTTAGATCATCATGTACACTACATCGATGCTGGATTTATAGAATGAAGATATCGAATTGCCATATTTATTTACATTCCAACTTAACAACAAACAAGTAAGTTTGTATACCAAGTCATATATAGTATATATATATATATGATTCCACTTCTTAAATGATAAACATGTGTGCTATTTTTCTTTATAGATATCAAAGAGAAGAGAGAGAAAGATACAAGACAAGGACATTGAAGAAAATATATATTTGCTCACTACAAGGATTTAAGCCTATAGCAACGGCGGGTAGCGACGCGGGTACCGGCGTCGCTATTTGCGTCACAAATAGCGTCACTATTTGCGATGCTCCACAGGGAAAAAAAATAGGCCGAAACTGAGCACGGGTTTATTTCATGTTTTTGCGTTTATGTTTTGAGAGTGAGAGTGAGAGAGAGAGCGATCGTCGTGAGAGAGGGAGAGGAAGAAGACTTGCCGCCGACGCCATTGTTTGCGAAGGAGAGGAGGAGCCTTCATCGCGAAGAGGAGCCGCCCCACAGTCTCGCCATATCTCATCGGTGAGTCTCCCTCTCTCCTTCTTTTACTTGTTTAGGATTTAAATCACTTTCTCTCTCTCCCTCTCCCTTTTGCTTTTGGAGAGTGTTAGGATATATTGTGAGAGGGAGAGGAAATGAGAGAGAAAGAGAGGGAGAGGGAGAGAGAGGGGGAGGAAATGAGAGAGGGAGAGAAAGAGAAAGAGATGTATACTCAAATGGATAGCTTTATGGAGATGTATATCTACTAAAATGGATAGCTTTCGTCTACTCAAGATGTAGTCCACCTGTGTGTGTATATATTGGAATGATAACATATCCATGATTATGGTAATGGTATGCACTTTGCTTTTTTTATGGGTACCATTACATCGACTCCTTAAGAAGGCTAAAAATTGGTCACTTTATAAAGTCTAATTAGGAGATTTAAGATGCACGATAATGGACTTATCGATAATGGTATGCAATGTGCTTTACCATGGGCCACGTACATTGGTGACTCTTTAAGATGGCTTAAAATTGGTCATATCCTTCATAATGTCCAAGTAGGGGATCTAATTGTGATATGCATAATTCCTTGTTTTTGTATTAGCTTTATAGGCATAACAAATTAGTAATCATGCCAACTAGTCAACAGAAGGACTAAAAGAAAATGATCCCCTAGCTAATGGTCATTATGGTACTTCATCAAAATGAACCCAAAAATATTGCCATAGAAGAAGAATCCCTTAAATTGAGCATAGCATATTTTCTTCAAAGGTTATGACTATGAGTATAATTGATTGGAACAAATTTTATAACTATGGTACACACACACACCCCCACACAGGCACAAACACTTTTACTATTTGATATTGTATTTGACATGGTAACCTTGTATTACATTGTTGCATTTGATGTCTTCCAATCATTACAATAAAAGTTGATAAATTTCATAAATGGCATTAATTTTTATACATGGACCTAGGACAAAAAAACCACATTACTAAGATGTTTTTTGTTGAGATTGGTTTATTATTAGACTAAGAGATCCTCAATGATACTCATAAATTTTCTATACCATTAATGTTGATGTTGTGGTAGAAAGAATATATGAATATATGGGTAAGTGTACATAAGCATATAGAATTTACTTGACAGCTTGATATCCCATAACTAGGGTGTACGCTGACACATATCGCTACTTCATGATATTACTTCACACACGCACACGCACACGCACACGCACGCGCACGCGCACGCACACACATGCATGATTAATGCATATTATGATATATATGTAACATTTGAGGGATGAGTATGAATGTTCCCTATTGTATTTCTCTTTAATTGATGATTATTTTCTTTAGTTTATTTTATGGACTCAATAGACCATAATAGAAACACAGAAACACTAGTTTTGCCTAAAATATTCCTACTACTGCATATAACTTCTTGAATTGATTTACATACATATTGATCATTAATTCTTTAGGACTAATATGCAGACATAAGATATACATCGTAATCATTTACAAAGCACTGCTCACCTAAAAATTATGAATCAAAATACTCTCACCACGATCGTTCTTGAACAAATAACTTATTATAGATAGGACTAATTTCTAGGAAACAAGAACAAAGTAGTAGAATCAAGCATCATCGACCCTATACAGGAACTGCCCTAAAGATCTTTCATTCGTCATGACTGAAAAGATACTTATATTGATTTCATGCACCTACATGCTTACAAGTACTAAGATAGATGATGCAATTTGAGCCCTAACACATGGCACAACCCAGTGTATCACTAGGATAGTCAGGACTCAAAACCCACTAGTATGCAATTAAGTAGTATATAGCATGAAAACTAAGTAGCATGAAGACTAACGCATAGAACATAGTTATACCTTGCTAAAGGCCTTGCATCCCTTAATAAACCACACTGAGCAAGCAATATTGAGTAGAGCCCCTCTAAGATACTCAAAGCCCTCTAGTATAGTTGTATAAGTAATCCTAGGTGTCAACAAAATGAGACTAAGAAAGAACTATGATGAAACAAAGTGAAAAGTGATATTCATCAATGGCACCTAGGATTACTTATACAACTAGGATTTATTGACAAAGTTGTATTTTGTTGACTAGGATTACTTATACTCAAATCCCTCTAGTGCAATTGTATAAGTAATCCTAGTAGAGCCCCTCTAAGATACTCAAAGTACATAACCTAGAGACCGTAGCTAGGTATATAAGGTATAATTGCCATACAAGAAGACACCTCAATAATTGACTGATCACCACTAAATCCCAAAGAAGAATCGTGTTCCATCCCATTCAACTCTATATTCACCTCGTGAAGAACTTCATTAATCATAGCATCCTTGTCACCAATCTTTTTGTTGCAATGATGAAGTAACATATTCATCCTTTTAGCATCTAAGGCATTATCCAATCTTTTAGTCAAGTCCAAACATTTAGTCTTCAACTCATGAACCTTATGAACCAATGCCTTTTTTTTCTACAATAATGAATATTTATCTACTGGGACAAACAAATCATTGAGCATGGTATATGGCCGAGATATAACATCAATAAATCTCTCAACTACTATGTCCCATGCATTTTTTACATCAATCAGTAAAGCATTTTCTATATCTTGAAGTTTAGATTTCAACACCATGGATGCATCAATATCAACCTCAATTTTTTTCAAAATTTGCTTCTCAACCTCTTGTAGAGGCTAAAACCTCTCAAGCAAGAGCTTATGGTCAACTTGCAACTTGACATACATCTCTATAAAGCTATCCATTTGAGCCTCATTTTTCCAAATTGTATTACAAGTCATTAAATTGTTTGTTGTAACATAGACAAGATGGAAAACGAAGAAGGTCCTGTTGTTCAAGATCGCGAGGTGTATCTTAATCAGCGTGTCCCATGTCCTTGCTCTCAATGCAAGTTGGAAATTAGACAAAAACACCAATTGTCTATAGAACACGTACGACGATTTGGCGAGTTTCAATATGAGATCATTGATCAGGCAATTGCGGATTTTCAACAAACGGTACTTTGAAGTTAATATCAATCATGCATTGTACTCGCAAGCTAATTGAATACCATATACAATAAGATTGGGTCTTGCTAGCAAATTTTCTATCCAGGGAGGTAATGTCTCGTCCCAAGGGGGAGTGCACCCTTTGCGGCCAATTAGAAGAGTTCGTGGGCGTGCGATGGATGGAGTGCAGGAGCCAATCCACCACTCATAAGGCCAATCTATACCGTCAATGCCAGAGGAGACAGGCAACCTTCCAGACCTACCTACAATCTTGGAGCCTGAGATGGAGGCAATGATCGATGCATTGATTCCCATGGATGTCGAGACTTCTAATCTGCTTAGAGAGGAAGCATCCATACCATTATATGATGGGTGCCGAGTATCTCGGCTGAAGACACTGCTTGCACTCTTAAGTATACAAGCAAAATATGGGTGGAGCGATACGAGTGTATCCGAGTTGTTCAGGTACCTTGTACATACGCTTCATTGAATTTTTTTTTCGACACTATTATTACAAACATTTGTGATTTTTCAAGGTGTTTTATGATTTTTTTCAGGTTATTGAAATATCATATATTATCACCTGCAAATACCATACCTGAGTCTCGTGATGATGCACGACATGTTTTATGGAAGCTTGGCATGAACTACAATAACATCCATGTATGTATCAACGATTGCTGTTTGTTTCGAGGAGAATACAAGACTATGGAGACATGTCCAAAGTGTGGTACTCACAGGTATCAACAAGACTTGCAAGGGCAAACCATCCCTCAAAAAGATCTCAAACACTTTCCGCTCATCCCCCGCATAAACCACATGTTTCGTACGTCCGGCATGGCGAGCTTGACAACCTGGCATGCGCAGAATAGATCCACAGATGGAGTTCAACGAATATCAGCGAATTCGCGCACATGGAGCCACATTGACTCTACCTGCCCAGGCTTTGCGCGAGAGCCAAGGAATCTTCGGCTCGGTCTCGCAATGGATGGCATGAACCCATTCAGTCTGCGCTCAACTTCTTACAGTGTGTGGTCTATAGTCCTTGTCAACTACAACATCCCTCCATGGCTTTCTACGAAGAAATGACATCTCATCCTTAGCTTGCTCATCCCAGGCCGCTACAAAGTAAAAAATATGGACGTGTATCTTCGTCCATTAGTCAATGAGCTTAAGATTTTGTGGGAGGAGGGGGTCACTGTGCAAGATATGAGCAAGTGCAATGGTTGGCGGTCAGCCAATATTCGAGCCATTCTCATGTGGACGATGCATGACTTTTTGGGATTGGGAGAGTGCTCAGGTGAGCAAGCCTCCGTTATCGCTGGTAATATCTATATTTTATCTCATTCAATCAAGTATTCACTAGGTCGTGGTGTTGGAACAGGTCTGGTTACCTCAGGTTATCATGCATGTCCATTGTGCGGGCCACAGTTAAACTTCCGAAGGTCACGAACCATGAAGAAGATGGTATATCAAGGGCACGTTGCTTTCTTGCCGGAGGATCATGAACTCAGGAAAGATTTCCTTGGACGAGCTCCAACACGTATGAACACCGCAAGCTGGTACAAGCTGAAAATGGTCCACGTGGAATCACATCCAAATGGAATGCGGCGGTTCTCAGTTTTCTACGAGTTGCCATATTGGACCCACTTACAGGTCAACCACTTGTTGGATCCCATGCATATTTTCAAGAATGTGGGCAACTTGCTATGGGACCACATCACAGGAAAGAGAGACACTATAGGGGCACGAATGGATTTGAAGGAGGTAGGTAAGATGGAGGTGCTTTGGTCGCAGTCGAGTGCTGATGGTCGCGTGCAGCTTCCTTGCACTCCTTGGGTTTTGTCCACTAAAGAAGAGTGCATTGTGAAGCAAGTAATCAAGTCTATCCGCACTCCGACAGATATGATGCGTTCTCTCAAGTCTGCATTTTCTAAAGACGACCAATTATCAGGGCTAAAATCCCATGATTGGCATAAGATATGTCAGATTTGTACTACGAATGGATTATAATTAGCATGGGCATTTTGCTATTTGGAATGTGGTCATTATTCATAATGCTTTCTCATTTGTGGCAGTTTGTACTACCGATCACGATCACAGGATGTCTTACTCCAGAAATACACGGGGGCATTTACAAGTTGTCGACTTTGGTGCAATGGATCTCACAAAAGGAGATTAAGATGTCCTCTATTGAATCCGCAAGGTGGGGAGCAATGGAGACGGTCTGTCTCTTTGAGAAATACCTGCCCACCAGCATGCTCACGATACAGGTCCACCTTCTTGTGCATCTTGTGGATGAAGTGGAGATTGTTGGACTTGTCCATACGCGATGGATGTTCTTCTTGGAGTGCTTCATGAAAACCCTAAAAGGCTTTGTGCAACAACGAGCTCAGCCAAAAGGTAGCACGGCCAAAGGTTGGTTGGTATCTGAGGCGCTAGTGCATATTTCACAATGGCTACCAACGATGGAACCAGACAATGAAATGCTATGGTCGCTGAAGGATAATGATAGACTAACTGGAGATGTGGTGGTTGGAAATGGGGTAGAAAAAAGAATGGATGCCTCAATGGAAGAGAAGGTGAATCGCTTTTGTATGTTGCACCATGCCTCTTTGGAGATGTGGCTTGCCAAGTACCAGATCGCAAGGCAAGATTGAGAGGAAGCGTGGGCTAAATTCTGACATAGTATGCATCATCAACCGATTCGATATCCCGAAGGCATGGAGGAGATGCCGCGGTTTATGTCAACGTGATGGTTGCATGGAGCCTTGACCGCAGCATCTCGCGAAGGGACAGAGGTCTCAATGAAGAAGTTGGAATTCTCGAGGAGATGTAGTCCAAAGGTGATGAGGGTTTAGAATCTGTTGTATATAAATTTTATATGCGACATCTAATTTGAGTGTTTCAATGTACAGTACAAAATATATAGTGCAGCACGGTCGCGCGGACGGCATTTTCACGTGGAGCGTATTGACAAAATGCGCTCCACAATGGACTGTGGTGTCATGGCAAGGTTCGAGCAAGAGAGCCCGCGATGAGCAACGGATCTAAACACGATTGTGGATGAGATGGAGTATTTTGGGAACTTGCAAAGTATTATTACGGTGGATTACTGTAGCTTCTCCATGATACTATTCGATGTGCAGTCGTTCAAAGTGGTACTTGGAGGAGCTGGAGCAACAGTTTGACAAGGTCCATCTGGATTTCTCGAAATAGATTCTGGAAAAAAATGGATGGATTTGCGCGACACCTTTGTACTGATGGCCCATTGTGAACAGGTGCATGGACTCATTTGCTTGCTAATTGTATTACGACATGGTTTATGTCACAATGGTTTAAACTCTCTTGTACGTGTTTGTGAACAAGTAATCTTCTATCCAAACCCCCGACAACCTCGATGGTGGTATGTTATACCTTCAACTCCCCGAAGTACGAGAGTATATGATCAAAGTGATGTTCCGAGCATAGATGAAGATAATATGCAAATAGAGGGGTCGATATTGCAAGGGGTGGAGGCCATCGAAAGCTTGGAGCCAACATCGGCTAACAATGATGGAAATACAGGAGTCCAAGAATTCTTTGAGAACGAGGCGGACTCATTCTTTTGTGGTGACATGTTTATCGACCTTCTAGTGTATGCGGAGTTGTGTCAGGAGATTAACATGGGACCATAGAATACTTCATACTCGGAGCATCCACTTACTCAATTCGTTGACCAATCACTTATAAGGGTACATAAGATATGCATTTTAAGTGAGATTTTTTTTTAATGATTTATATTACTGTGCTTTGTATGATTTAAATTGATTATTCTAACATCATTTTTTGTCTGTGCAGGTGATATTTTCAGGATGAGTTGAGGGATGAGAAATGAGGAGTTACAGGATATCTTCGCACACATGTCTCCAGACCAGATCGCCAGATTCAAAGAGATGGCAGACTAGGAGCTGTCTCGTTCTTCGTCAGGGCGCTCTGCTAGATCTGCTTCAGTGCGATCGGATGCTTTGGCTTCGAGCAGACGATCTCGACGCTCACGACTTGGGCTAGAGGGATGGAATGCATCAAGATCAGGGGGATGCTATAGAGATACAGAGGCAGTGAGCCCGTGGTCGACACGGGATACAGGTGTGACTCCTCGCTCTCGTGGCTTAGGTGGATGCTGTGGAGACACGGATGTGGTGTCTTCGTCTCGTCATTCAGCTAGAGCTGATAGCGACGGTTTGCGACGCACATAGCGATGCCAATAGCGACGCTGATAGTGACGCCAATAGCGACGCCAATAGCGACGCTGATAGCGACGCCAATACCGACATTTCTATGGCGTTGTTAATAACGACACTTTTTGAGACAACGGGGGTAAATTTTGTTGTTTGTATTTTCTTCGCTTTAAACATCGGTATAAGGCCTATATCTTGTAGTGGCTTTCAATATAAATACAATTTTAAATATTGAAGAAAATTTGTATTTTCTTTCTTTATGATCTATATACATGAGATTGCACAAGACAATACGTAAAGGCTATTTCTTTTTATGAGAAATATTCTTTTAAGGAGTTCTTTTACCTTTATTTGATGCTTTGGTTTTCTTAGGTGTTGGGGTTTCATTTCTATTTTGCAATACACTCTCTTTTGAGTGAAATAATATCTTTAAATTAAATATCTTCTATATTACCTTGATAAATTTGTCATCATTAAGATAAATAAACTTGACCAATTTTCTAACATTTACAATTACCCTCCAACCACAAGAATGACTATCATCTTAATAAGGACTCTATAAATAATATCACAAAGAAAAATTATACAATTTATTTGTGATAAGTTGATTAAAGCTAGTATCTTGATGTATTTGATAAAAAGATTACCATAACTTATCTATACTCCATTTGTGCAAGTAGATCAGAAGACATAAGAGGCTTTTTTTGCAGAATTTCAATTAATCTTTTTGTAGCTCTATAACAAAACTAAATAAAATTTTGAGTACTTACAACATATAAAAGTTCAAATGATTAGGAAGCCTTGGAAAAATTCAACTTATATCTTAGCATTTCCATATATTTCTTTATACATGCTATGGTAATCATGCTCCAATGAGATCTCCAATGAGATCTATGATGGGACCTAAAATGGGCCCGCACTGGCTATGGCACTAGCCAGACCTCATGCTCATGGCACACAAACACCCTCACGGCCTCGCAAACCAGGAGCATCAATCTAATACTAGAGGACAAACTGCCCTAAAGCTTAATTCATGTGTTTATAGTTTATAGTCCAACGGTTCCCTTAAGCTCCTCAGAGGGAGAACCCATACACATTGGCAATGCCACGATCACACACATATGGAGGCAACCTCTCGGTAGAAACACCGTGGCGGCCCCACTGTAGCTCTCCTACATCGCAGGGATTGGCCCTTTGATGCGCTGCTAAACATATAACACAAACGAACACAAACTCCTCTCTTTTATATTTCTCGTATTTTCAGAAGATATACCATGTGTCGTCACTTGACAGTCCCTTAGGAAACCGCCCTTCTATCCTACGGCAAGGGATAACCTCACACTCTCAATCGTGGGTCAAATTCCTAAGAAAACAATTGCTATGCAGTCCAAGAGATTTTCCTTTGATGCCATGAACCATGAATAGTGCATAATGTGAATGGTTTAGTGCACAAACAAAAGAAAATTAGCATTGTGCATCGTGCGAAACCAATCTTTTCATGATTTCCATACTAGCATTTTGGTATTGAAACGAGGAGAGACACCGAGCCTTACGCTCATGCTGCCTTCCCCTTTATTTTAAAACCACGTCCTATAAGCATGATGCAACACATAAATCAGATTTAAGATTATACTTTGATGCTCAAACTCCCCTCTCACCCTACCATTTAATGTTTTGCATTCGTTGATAGGTGAAAGAGTCGTTTTATGTGTATTCCTTTTTAGAGAAAGTGATAAACATGGACAGAAACATAGAAACGAGGGTAAACTAAGGCCAACCTCGTGCTCTACCTTCATTATACATTGCACAAACACTTATGTAATTTTTTGGAATTTTCCTTTTATCATTTCCTAATTTTCTCCCATTTAAAACCCATTTTTTACCATTTTTGGTATTTTTCCTCTATTTTCTTCAATAAAAAATAACTAAAAATTAATATTGATTGTGGGCTGTGGCGCTTAGGTTTCTTGATAGTAAAATTTCATGTTTTTTTGATATTATGTCTCATATTTTCTCTTTATTTTACAAAAAACTCCCATTTTACCCCTTAAAAGCGTGTTTTACGAGTTTTATAACACTAATTTCAGTCATATCACTTATGATTTTTTTATTTTTAGAGCATAAACTGATCAAAATCATAGCAAATAACATTATAATGCATAATCAGCCCATGGGAACAATATTTCATCAACCAAATAGCATAAAAACTCATTTTTTCTTCATAAAAATTGAATTACCGCTTAGGCTTTGTGTCTCGGGATCTCGGTTTTGCTACGGGACTACGGGTCAGCCCTCATTCAATATCCAACACCTTCAAAATCAGCAATCTTCATGTCTTCATTGTTCCGGAAGCAATCCGGTTCCAACCGAACAAGCTTTCCTTCACCATTCTTCATTTTCCTCTTGCACACAAGAACAGCCCCTTAAGGGAGAGAGAGGGAGGAGAGAGAAATACTAGAATTGGCTCTTCTCATTCAGGCCATCATTGGACGGGCAAAGCACGGCGAAATGATCAGCAAGGAAGGAGAAGATCGTGGCCATGATCAATTGTATAGGTTGTTTGCAGGTTGTCATCTCCCCCATGAGGATTCTTGGCACAATTTTCGGCCGCCATGTCTACACACGTTGCCTTCTTCATGCTCACCTTTTTTTCATCTTGTGGCATAATTTTTTTTTTTGGGGGGGGGGGGGGGGGGGGGGGGGGGAGGGGGGGGTCAAGCCTCCAAAAGGCACACTCAATTTTATCCAAGTTTTTTGTTCACCTTTTCGTATCTTGCCCTTCTTATGGCCATTTTCCCATCCGGGCTCCGATTTGAGTGCTGTAAATTTCTGCACGTCCGGCTTGACATCCCACACTGCCCGAAAACTCCTGACAATCCGCACGGTAGTCTGAAAATTTATCAAAAATCAACAAGTGTCGCGCGGGCGCCTTTTAAGAGTCGTATTTCACTTGGTGCTTAAAATTGTCCTAGCTGGAGCCGTCGTCTTCGACGTTGAATATTTTTTCCCTAAATTCTGTATTTTTTGACAAATTTTAGGCATATCCCAAGCTCAAAACTCCGCTCTCATTGGCGATCACGGGATAGAGCGACTCAGCCCGTTGAATCCCACAACAGATTTGCACAAAACAACCAAAGGAAGTATCAAGCTGATACAAAATAAACATATACTAAAACCAACGCAGTGCTCACCCTACCCCCTGACAAAACCAAGGCATGAAATCCACAAGGAGTAGGCCTAGCATAATTTGATAGAAGGTCCGAAACTAGTCACTAACCGACTGCTCCAACACGGCCAAACTAAAAAGAACTATCAAAGAGGTTGCCCTAAGTGGTGGTCTGAACTACCTACCGTACTAAGGACAACACATCCAGGAGCTCCTACTAGGCGAGGACTCCTATAGCCTGATCAAGAAGTATTTTCTTTCAGCACATTTTTTCTTTTAGGGTTTTTTTATTTTTCCATACTCAGGCATGTAAAAAGGAGAGAGCTGAGCGTAGTGACCCAAGGAGAACAGGGCATCGGCCTCAGGTCCTGTCTCAGTACCCAAGAACCTACCAAGCCCTCGCAACGCGTCACTCAATTCTTTTCTGACTCTCACTTTTATTTTCGCTCCAACCTTCCTAACTTTCTTCTTTTCTAGCGAGATGCCACCCCTAGAAAGACAAGGCATCGGCCCCAAGTCTGACTCGTCCCCAGGAACCTACCAGGCCTTTGCAAGGCAATGATCAACTACTTATAAATTTTCCTTTCTTTTCTTTTCTATTTTTATAGGGGGTTAGAACCCCTTTTTACACACCTTTGTATATATTTATTGTCTTTAAGGTATTCAATGTTTTTTTTTCCTCTTATATCATCAGCATCTTTGGTCTTCTGGTAGGCTTCTCTAACTGCCTCACAACTAACAAGAACTCCTAGAACGGCTGCCTAGTAGGCTAGCAGAACAGGGTCACTAGAACTGCCTTCTAAAGCAGGTCTTTTGATGCCGGGCAATGTCTTCACAGGAGGCAACAATTACTCAGACCTCCCTCAGACATACTTAACTTAAACCTGGGACTTCATGTCTTGGTCGCCGGTCCCCAACAAGAAAAGAAAATCCCCTACAAGTACACAGACACAAATAGCATAAAACACGGTACTCATAAAGGAGAAATATCACCTGGATAGGGCCACGAGAAGCTTCTGCGCAACAAAAGGCTCCTTCCAAGCTCTTCTTCTGAACCTGTCGAGCACAAAACTAAAACAAGAAACCATTAACCGTACCTGCACTAAACAGACAACTGGCCCTCTTGGCCTAATGAAATAAAATAGAATAGCACTTACACATCCCTCCCTGAAATAGTAGAGATATAGAATAATAGGCCCCTTTCCAAGGAGGAAAAACACAGAGCTCGCAGCCATAAACTAAATGCATAAGGTTATGACCCATCCCTCCTGCATATATAGCAAGAGACGTACGCATAACATGTTGTCTAATCAACCTATGGAACCAGGACAATAACGGTAGATTGGTCTCGGCTACTTTTTGCATCACCCATATCAACCATCGTCTGCCATATGTTGCATGTTCTGATAACATTCTCCACAAGCGACCGGGTCATGTTTCATTATTGATAGCAATGTCCAAACTAGGACCACAATTAAAGAAAAGGTCTTCTTCATAAGCAAGATTTGCTAGTGAATCCGCAAACTGATTCCAGTAACGTGGAATCAGCTAAAAAGACACTCTCTCAAACTCCTCAAGTAGGGTCATGGCAGTTCAATTATACATACAAAGAATGGGATTCCACACTGTGTATGTCCCATCTAGCTGATTCAGGATCAACTGGGAATCCCCTTTTACTAACAACTACCGAATACCACCTTGCTTGGCAATATGCAATCCCATAATCAAGGCTTTATACTCCGCCATATTGTTAGTGAATCCTACCCCGAGATAAGCAACTAACTTCATCGTAACTCTACGTCGGGGATCGTGGATTATTACTCCAACACTCCCTTTTTTATTAGGGCCCCTGGACGCCCCGTCAAAATATAATGTGTACGTCCACAATGGGTTTACACAGCCTGCCATCACGAACTCCTCTATTCGTAATTATGATAATCAAAGTTCAACATGTTTAGATGATGAACTGACAACTCTATCCCACCTTCTTCATTAAACTCAACAGGAATACTTGTCAACAGTCGTAAGCAGTGATGGCAAAAGACTTTGATCTCCCATACAAAGGTTCCATCTTCTTGCACAATCACTTTGTATCCTTTGCTTTACCAGATAAGTTTCCCCTTATGGTATCTCTGCTCCAGGTATGGGTGCTCCAAATAAGGAATTAACCGCCCCATCAACCAACTTTAAGCTCTTTTGTAGGTCTCAAATCATCCCCAGCATGGACCTGCAATGCATTTTCCCTGTGTTAGCATACTTAGAAATAAAAAGGTTTAATCTTATTAAGATTAACCTTATTTTTAAACTCTACTCCCTGCAGATCAGCTAATAAAGCCGTAGACCTATTTTTCCCTATCCTTGTAGGGGCCATCCCATTTAGGTTCCAGCTTCCCTGGAAACAACTCCCTACGCGCATCATAATATAGAACTAATTGCTTTTTTTTTAAGCTATAGTTCTTTGCTTTAAGGTCATGCAACTACTTCATCCGACGTTTGGCTACCTCCTGGTGTAATAAGCTCTACAATTTCAGTTCATCCAGGTGGACTATGGTCGTGAAACGTTCAAAGAGAGAATCCTCGTCTCCCAAAGAGTGGTTAATTGCAAACTGTATGGTTGGCAACTCGATTTCGAGGGGTAACACACACTCTTCTCCATAAACTAATTTAAATGGAGTATGGCCGATAGCTCGCTTGAACGTTGTATTGTATGCCCATACTGCCACATACAACTTCCTATCCCAGTCTCGTTTCTTCTCAGAGACTATTTTAGACAAGATACCCACAAGCTCCTTATTAGTACTTTCGACTTGCCCATTTGCTTGCAGATTATAGGGGGTCGTTTTATTATGCTTGATTTGCCAAGCTTCAACCAAGCTTTTGATCACTTTATTCAAGAAATGGGTTCCACGATCCAACACTAATTCTTTCGATGGACTGAAACGGCAGATAATCTGCTCTAAAAGAAAATTGGCAGTCTCTTTTGCATTGTCCTGCATCGTTGTCTGCGCTTCTGACCATTTTGTAAAATAATCAGTTGCTACTATAATGTACCTCTTCTGCGTAGTAGACGACGGGGTGATAGGACCCACAAAATCAATGACCCACTTCTCAAATGGAAGGATAGCCATAATAAGCATAAGTGGACGTTTCCTATTCTCTCTACTGTCATGTCTTTGACAGGTATCACACCTCTTAACATACTCAAAAGAATCTTGGAAGATGGACGGCCACCAATATCCAGCTCGTAGAGCTTTTTGCGACGTCAACCATCCAGCAAAGTGCCCTCCACATGTAGAGTCATGGCACTCTTCCAAGATGAAAGGAACCTCATCAGGCATCACATATCGGCGATAGATATCATCAACACCCTGTCGATATAGTGTTTTTGTGATCAATGAAAACTTCGAAGCCTGTTGTTTGATTTTCCTCTTTTCTGACTTTGATAAACCAGCTCCAGTCTCTCCTGTTGATAGATAATGTGTAATAGTAGCATACCAAGATGGGATAGAAGCTGTATCAATTTTAAACATTTCCTCAATATCACTTCCTTCAGCCAAAGTCTCTTTCGGCTCCCCAAAATCCACAAGGCATTCCACAATACCCTACAACCTCGGTGGCTTACTCTTAATCTCATAATCGAACTCCTGCAAAGTGATTAACCACTTTGCCAAATGATCAGGCAGTTGCAGCTTGTTCATAAGCAATCTAAGCCCTTCCGCCTTCGTATAGAACACTACCTTTTCATAGAGGATGTAGTGCCTGAATTTCTTAGTCGCAAAGACCATCCCAAGACACAACTTCTCCATGTTGGCCTCTTGTCACGGCTCTTAGGTTAGAGGTTTCAGCATCATTGACTCGCACAGCCTCAATAAGGCTGACTCCATTGCCTTGTGGCAACTCTTCTATAGTGGTCTTTCCCCTTTGCAATATTTGTCTTGGTACATCATTCTGTTCCAGGTTATTTCCTTGCGCTCTATGATTAACAGGGCCTGGTTGTTTACTCCCTTGTTGGAGGGAACTAATCTTACTCCAACAGCAGGTAGCAGCTAAATGGCCCGACTTTTCACAAATATCACATTTAACATTTGGACAGTTCCTAGGGAAATGTTGTCCACCACACCACTTACAGCTGAATCTTGAGGGTCCACCCTCTTCAGGGCATCGACTCCCTATCAAATTCTACTACTTCTTCAAGAAATTACCATCAACAGCTATTTGCCGATATTTTTCAGAAATCATATCAGTATAATGCTTCATCATATCCTTAACTTCGCCAAGGACATTAGATGCACTCGACTCATAGCCTCGATCGTCTACCCATTGTTCCATTGGCCTAACAATCTGATTTGGCATTGGTTGTTGACTCACAGGAACAACATTAGGGTTTAAACTTGGCCTCCAACATTTGGTGGAGCCAACTGACTTGCCATAGGCATAGTCACACTAGGAGGAACTGGTAACAAAGGTACATTTTGAGCCATGCTCCCTCTCCCATTAGGGTTAGTCATAAGCATCCCTTGACTTCCATTCGTCAATGGTAGATTGCCTCCAGGTACTAAACCCGCATTAACATTTATTCGAGAGGAGTAGGCCATTTGTAATCACGCTTCTACTCCCTCTGCCCGCGTAATAGCAATGTCTATATCAGCCAAAGCCACACTGCTCAATTGCACTTGAATATTGAAATCCAATCCATGCAAGAAGTATTGCAATTGGGTAGCCGACGGAATAGGAATGTAAGTTTGTAACTTACGAAACACTTCCTTAAGCTTCTTGGCATATGCTTTCACATTCTCATGGGGGTCTTGGCGCGTTACATTCAAGACACGCAACTAATATTGGCCACCTCTTTCAGGGGCATATTCTGCTCGGAAAGTTGCATAAAATTGGTTGATTGTGGTTATGGTTCCAGACTCTATGCTGTGATACCATACCGCAGCCCTTCCTTTTAATGGCATGTCAAAGAACATCATAAGATGTCCCTCATCTTGGATGCAGTAATTAAACATTAGTCTTTGGAATTCACAAATGTGAAACTCCGTATTTTCTTCAGCTAACCCATTAAAAATAGGCAAAGGCACTCCTAAAGCTGGTAGATCCGGCGTCCCTACAGGAATTCTAATGGGTTGTGACATGGTGGCAATTGGATTAGCAATAGGGGTTTCAACTGATGGAATCACACCTCCACTTGAAGTGGGTAGACTTGGTGGAAAAGAGAAAGAACTTGCGCTTCCTCCTGCACCTAACGGACTATCTGGAGCAGTTGGGTTACTAAGACCACTGCCTCTTATATGTACTGGGCTACTCCTTTGAGGAGAATAACCATTTATGATCTCTAACCGCCGTCTAGCCCTCTCAGCTTGTTCTACTTTTTCTATTTCGGCTTGACGGTCCTTGTCAGAGGACATAAACCAACTTTCTTTTGGTCCCTAGAAACCCTAGATTCGAGAACCACCACTTATAGGAAGCTCCCGACAGACGCACCACTGATGGGACCTAAAATGGGTCGGCACTGGCTATGGCACTAACCGGGACTCATGCTCATGACACACAAACACCCTTACAGCCTCGTGGACCAGGAGCGTCAATCTAATGCTAGAGGACAAACTGCCCTAAAGCTTAATTCATGTGTTTATAGTTTATAGTCCAACGGTTCCCTTAAGCTCCTCAGAGGGAGAACCCATACACATTGGCAATGCCACGATCACACACATATGGAGGCAACCTCTCGGTAGAAACACCCCGGCCCCACTGCAGCTCTCCTACATCGCAGGGATTGGCCCTTTGATGCACTGCTAAACATATAACACAAACGAACACAAACTCCTCTCTTTTATATTTCTCATATTTCCAGGAGATATACCATGTGTCCTCACTTGACAGTCCCTTAAGAAACCGCCCTTCTATCCTACAGCAAGGGATAACCTCACACTCTCAATCGTGGGTCAAATTCCTAAGAAAACAATTGCTATGCAGTCCAAGAGATTTTCCTTTGATACCATGAACCATGCATAGTGCATAATGTAAATGGTTTAGTGCACAAACAAAAGAAAACCAACACTGTGCATCATGCGAAACTAATCTTTTCATGATTTCCATACTAGCGTTTTGGTATTGAAACGAGGAGAGACACCGAGCCTTACGCTCATGCTGCCTTCCCCTTTATTTTAAAACCACGTCCTATAGGCATGATGCAACATATAAATCAGATTTAAGATTATACTTTGACGCTCAAACTCCCCTCTCACCCTACCGTTTAATGTTTTGCATTCGTTGATAGGTGAAAGAGTCGTTTTATGTGTATTCCTTTTTAGAGAAAGCGATAAACATGGACAGAAACATAGAAACGAGGGTAAACTAAGGCCAACCTCGTGCTCTACCCTCATTATACATTGCACAAACACTTATGTAATTTTTTGGAATTTTCCTTTTATCGTTTCCTAATTTTCTCCCTTTAAAAACCCATTTTTTTACTATTTTTTGTATTTTTTCTCTATTTTCTTCAATAAAAAATGACTAAAAATTAAGATTGATTGTGGGCTATGGCCCTTAGGTTTCTTGACAGTAAAATTTTAGGTTTTTTTGATATTATGTCTCATATTTCCCCTTTATTTTACAAAAAACCCCCATTTTACCCCTTAAACGCGTGTTTTACGGGTTTTATAACACTAATTTTAGCCATATCACTTACAATTTTCTGATTTTCAGAGCGTAAACCGATCAAACTCATAGCAAACAACATTATAATGAATAAGCAGCCCATGGGAACAATATTTCATCAACCAAATAGCATAAAAACTCATTTTTCTTCATAAAAATTGAATTACTGCTTAGGCTTTGTGTCTCGGGATCTCGGTTTTGCTATGGGACTGCGGGTCAGCCCTCATTCAATGTCCAGCACCTTAAAAATCAGCAATCTTCATGTCTTCATTGTTCTGGAAGCAATCCGATTCCAACCGGACAAGCTTTCCTTCACCATTCTTCATTTTCCGCTTGCACACAAGAACAGCCCCTTAGGGGAGAGAGAGGGAGGAGAGAGAAAGACTAGAATTGGCTCTTCTCATTCAGGCCATCATTGGACGGGCGAAGCACAGCAAAATGATCAGCAGGGAAGGAGAAGATCGGGGCCATGATCAGTTGTATAGGTTCTTTGCAGGCTGTCATCTCCCCCATGAGGATTCTTGGCACAATTTTCGGCCGCCGTGTCTGCACATGTCCCCTTCTTCATGCTCACATTTTTTTCATCTTGTGGCATAAAATTTTTGAAGGGGGGTCAAGCCTCCAAAAGGCATACTCAATTTTGTTCAAGTTTTTTGTCCACCTTTTCGTATCTTGCCCTTCTTGTGGCCATTTCCCTATCCGGGCTCCAATTTCAGTGCTGTAAATTTATGCACGTCTGTCTTGACATCCCGCACTACCTGGCAACTCCTGACAACCTGCACGGTAGTTAAAGAATTATCAAAAATCAACAAGTGTCGCTCGGGCGCCTTTTAAGAGTCGTATTTCACTTGGTGCTTAAAATCGTCCTAGTTGGAGCCACTACCTTCGACATTGAATATTTTTCCCCTAAATTCTGGATTTTTTGGCAAATTTTAGGCACATCACAAGCTCAAAACTTTGCTCTCAATCTAGAAATAATCATAAGTAAATAATTTAATATAATAAAATCTTTTAAAAGTAAAAAATACCAAACAATTTGGTTTTCATGATATAGAATCATAACAAGCTCTAAGGTATCAAAATCCATTTTACTAAGCCAATAGTCAAATGCATTTGCTTTTAGTTCAGTTAAGCTCATGTAGTGTGAGATTGAAGGATCAAGAATCTCAACCTTTTGTTTTATATCAAAAGGGAGTTCATGCATCATACACCTAGTAAAAGCAATAAAATAGTGAGTATATGGGAGAAAATTTATTGATAGAAAAATATCATTCTTAAGAATAAACAAATTTAGATATATCAAAAGGGAGTTCATGCATTTATATACCTAGTAAAAGCAGTAAAATAGTGAGTATATGGGAGAAAAATTATTGATAGAAAAATATCATTCTTAAGAATAAACAAATTTAGATATATCATACCTCAATCCGGTAAGAAGAATGGAGTCATTTACTTCTCTTCTCTTATCCTTAAGGATCTGCACACATTCTGAGTCCAAAAAAATAATATCGTTACTTTTATGCTTCTTTGGTGGCTTGGATGGCTTAGAGGACTGATGGATTTTCTTAGCAATGTTCATAGGATCAACCTTCTATTTCCTTGCAATAGCCTTAGGTCTAGCCACCATAGCTCAACAAAATGAATTGCAATAATATGATAAGAAATATAGTTATCAGCCAACAAATTGAGTAATATCGTATGAAATGTGAAAATCGATGAATCCAACAACATGGAATCATATACATCACGTTTCATTCAACAAATAATAGAAACTAAATAAAAAACATATGAAACACAAAAATAGATAGGTGAAACAATTGAGGATAGAGACCAAGAAGAAAATGGATGAAACACAATTCTAGGTCAATGGAATTAGAAGGAGGGCAACTAATTTCACGTTTAATATGATATGTGCTAAAAGTAGCTTCAAAAATAGTAAAAAAGTAAGTGTCCATTTTTTGGGTGAGAACGTTCCTTTTTTACACAAATTTGGCTCTATTATTAAATGCCTTGTTGAGAGTCCTTTATAAAAGAAACATTGTATAATCATTAACTATTTTCACTCAAAATCTCTTCTATCTCCATCAACTAAAGCTAGGCTCTCTTGTGATCTATCCAAGGCAAAGACAACCATATATAACTAAATCAAACACTGTAAGTGGATAAAGCAACTCCTTTTTACTCTCATAATAAATAAAATATAGTTTTTAAAACCTCTACTCACCATTTTTTCACTTATTATTACATTTTATCCCTTCAATAGGTTTGTCAAAGTGCTTGTGAATGTGTCATATATGAAACACGAAAAAAGCAGTGTTGTTATTAAATCACATTTCTTATGTTAAACATTCGGATCCTAACAAAAAAAAAATTATTTCAATCCTTGTGATTGTGTAACATCAGAATTATGTCAAGGATTAGGTTTTTGAAATACACTATAGTTATTCAAAAAAATTTTACTAGTTAGGCATATGCTTTCATATTTTTTATTTTTGTAGGAATTAGGGATATCAAAGGGAAAGCTTTGTTGAAATATTAGAGTGGCAATATGGAGATGTGTGCACAAGAGGGACAAGAGAGCTCAAGTATAAGAAAAATATATTGCTTAGTAAGTTACTCAAGTACAACTAAATTACACTCTCTCATGTACTTGAGAGTAACCTTTGGGCTGTTTATATAGCCACTAGAAGCTAGGGTTAGGGTTTTCCCTATCTCCTAGTCCATTTACACCTCAGCTTTCCTCCTCGTGCACCCCTATTTACATAGGGTTCCCATGCTATACTTCTAACAAGCTTTACCTTGAGGAAATGGAGCAAGATGAGCTTAAGGATAATTGTGATGACAAGCTTTTTGATTTCCTATAGAAGATAGGAAACTCATCCAAATTTTGTACATTAGGGAGATACTCAATGTTCCTTTTGATTTGCAAGAGTTGTTGAGAGATCTTGATGAGAAGCTTAAGGAGTATAGAGAGTTCTATTCTAAACATGCAGAGTCTCTCTTAATTGATAATTATGTGCATTTTAATGATGCAATACAAGCAACCAATGCTCCCAGGATAATTTTGATTACTAGGCATTATCTTATTAATGAAGACTTTAGAAGGTGTGAACAAGCTATCTTTTTTATCGAGATCAACAGTACTGCCTTTTGATTCACAAAGACATAGGTTTTCTTGTATTTCTCCAATATATGGAGGATTCCTCTTTAGAGAAAGAGAAAGAGAGCAAGGATAAAGATGTTACATATACAGATAAGGAGGTTGAAGAGAAGGTAAAGGTTTCAAGAGGATGTTGAGAACCAGAAAGTGCAAGGTTTTGATCCTATTGTGTTCAAGAGTCAAAACATTACAAAGATAGAAGAAGAGGAGATGGAATTGAGTATAGGGATTGAAGAAGGCCCCTTGGATTGTATCCCTACATTTCCTACCTACCTTATCAATTTAAAAAATATGTTTTTCTCAACAATATTCCACATCTTTTTTATCTCATAGAAGATTACTACTTAGCCATCCTAACAACATGGGGCTAAACTGATAAGGATTTCATAAGTTATGAACCATGCCCATTAGCAACTTTGGATGTTGAGGGAGTAAATTGTGGAATATGTGAAGAATGAGCTACCCATAGACGAAGATTTCGTGAGAGGTGCAGCCATCAAAGGAGAAGCCAAAGAACTCAATAAATCTCTATGATGAGAATCTTTTTGAAGATGATGAAGACCCAAAGGTACTAAATATATTTCCAAGATCTTCCTAAGCTTAATAGTAGGTATTAAAGATAAGTGACTTTAGGATTTTCATCAATTGACAAGGAAAGCTTTTTTGTTTCTTATGTAGATTGAAATTAAAGATCCTAATGTAGAAGAGCCAAGGGCTCTAGGCCATTGTAGGACTTGGCCACTATATTAGAAGCTTAAATAATCAAAATATTATAGTTTATCACAATAGATTCTCAATCTCTCCACGTTTTCCAATGATGGCTTTAAAATCTATTTACAAAGTCATTAGATCTGAAGTTTTCAATAAAGGCATTGAGAATATAATTTTAGTAGAGAAGGAAGAAGCCATGCTACATGGCTAGTTTACAATGGGTCTAGAGCTAGGTACTACAGAGTCCTTAGCTCCTATTTACTCTCCCATGTGGGAGATATAAAATATTTGAAGCTTATCCCATGCTACAAAAAGCAAGAGTTTTTGAAATGTAAAGGTCTTATTGAGTGGGATGAATCCAAGGATTCCTTTGCAACATAGACAAACTGAAAGATCCTAAAGAATCAAGGGTTTCTTGAAACCCATCTTTTGCCTTCTCTTTGTTTAGTTTATAATCATTCTGAAAACCTCTACTTTGCACATGAATTTTTATATCCCTCTTTCCTTTCCTATGTAACCATTTGTATAGTTTTTGCCAAAGATGATGTATTGCATGATGTATTTATATCTTTAAGCTTAAATTTATGTCAAATTTGTATGTAAAATCATTGAAAGACCTCTAATAAATTATTTGCTTTGACTCTTTCTCCTCCATGTCTTATGTGTCTAAAGTATTTTATTTTTTTCTTAATAATGTGATTTTTCCATGCTTTGGGTTGACCAGATAGATAAACTTTCATATTGTTTGATAAAATATGGAGCATAGTTGTATAAAATATATTGCATAAGTAAAAAATAAAGAGAATTAGTCAAAAACATTATATGACTTAAACAATGAAGAAACATAGCAACTTCTTACTATACAAACATAAGAACTTCTTACCATATAGTGAGTAAAGTGTTGATTACCCCAAGCTTTGTCATTGCCTTTTTGAAAATGTTCAATTACTCTTTGAAATCTTTGATATCATCATCTTTCTAATAAATTGTATCACAATAAAATAATATTTTATCTAGTGTTTTCAAACTTTGGCTTTTCTATTCTGAGCCTATCCATTATCAGCATGAACCTTAACTACATTATGTAGGTATTTCCATTGATTATTTTTAATGATTGAATCCCTATTTATAGAGTTAATCTTATCAAGCTTTCCATGAAAGCCTAGGAATCTTCTAGTCTTTACCCCACCAATTAATGGCCTTTTGGGGATACAATTTTCATCCTTGGACTTTTGAATATCTGGTTCAATAATAATATTACCTTCATATGCAAACCAATTGTACATAAAACTTGCTCAATCTTTGTTATAGCATCTTGTCTAGCTAATAAGAGTTTTAGCTACAAGCAAACCCTATGTAAAGATGAATGAACTTTTCAATTATTTTACAGAGTGCATGAAGTGTACATATATGAGCATTGACCAAAGAATATCTAAAGTTGGCTTGAATTGTGGGTATTTTATATGCCTAGAGGGGGACTCTATTCCAGTTTCTTGAGCTCAGCTCTGCTGCTGTGCAATTGGAGACACATAATCTAGGTAGGGACATCTAGAGTTTGCTTCTTTAGACACATTATACATGCATTTGAGTATCTTTAAGTCACTAGCTATGTGCCATTTAACCTTGTAGTTCCCAAATCCCTCGAAAAATAGCTCTTCTTCTTGTTGTTGTTGGCTCTTAATCACATCAAGTATTGAGGTTAGATGAGAAAACCAATACAATATATCAAAATCATTTGTGTCTACTTCAAAAGCTCCTAACCACCAAATATTATGCTCAGATTATTGAATACTAAATGACATTGAATCATTGCAATGACTCGATGAAAGTGCTAAAGCAATGGAGACCCTTTCTAATTTTGTATACTTTAATACCTCACTTTTATCAAGTTTAATAACAAATCTAACTACTCCTTGTGCCTCTCTTCTAAAGACAAACCATAGAATTTGATCATCAAACATTGTAGGGTAGGAAAATCAAGGAAAATATTGTTAAATTCATTGTAAGAAACCTCTTTCTTCTTGCTCTTGAAGTTGGCCTTGATATGGAAAGGGTGACTCAAAACTTCCATCACCTTACCATTGAGTCTTTATCTAATAGTATTCACCATAGATGGCCTTGGAAGTACACTTTTGTATCCGACCCTATTTCATATTTGATTATATTAGCTAAAAAAATTGTATATATGCACCTCGACTAATATCAATACTATCCAAAGTCTTTTGCACTGTCTCAGAATCCCAACAATGATGCCTAATAAATGGATCTAAGCAATGTCTTTTACTTTTTGAACTTTTTCTTCTCAAGAATATCCTTTAGCATTGCTGAGGGTAAGAGATTATTAAAAAACTGAGATACCTTTAAAGCATCTCTCTCACTTATATTTAGTTGAAGAAGAGACCTAAACAAGATCAACATCATAACTCAGATACTATTAGAAGTAAATTCATATTCAATATTTCTTAAGTAAAAAGATATACCTTGCTATGGGATTCTTTTACCGCAATCATCTCCTCCTTGTTTGAGATACTCAATATTCTTGAGAGATATTTGTCGATTTCAAAGGACTAAAATATTTTGTTTTCTTTGGTATACTTTGATATGTTTTTCCAATGAATGATTCTTTTTTTGACAATCTTGTAGTTTTTGCAACAACTCATCTCGATGTTTTGTTAACAATTGATTCTCCAATTCAAGAGTATCGTTCTCTCTAATAAGATTGAATGTGTAGCCCCAAAATCTATTTTAACCATCACCAATAAACTGCATTAGTGAAGAGCTATTATAAAAAGGAGAAGTATTATTTTTTATGGGATCTTTGGGATGTAAGATTTCATCTAACCAAAGATCAAGATTTTTTTCTCTTTAAATCAAAACACATATTTCATGGACTCTAAAATAGTGCTTTGACGTTGATAGAGAGCTATTTTACTAGTGTTACAAGGATCATTGGATTATTGATCCATAGCTAAAGATATGATTTGCAACTCCGTGTAATGTGCCTGCTCGAGCTTTCCTTGGAAGTATGTTCTTACTAGCCCATCAAGAGATGTCCTAGAAAGCTTTGTTTGAGATTTTGATGAAAACCCTCGGAGTTTGCTAACTAGGCTCACTTGAGTCTACCCTGCAATGGAAGTTTTGGATGTTCCCACGAGGAGCAACCTGAGTCTTTTTTGTTAAATCAACTACTTACAATTGACTAGTATCAGCGGTTTGAGATTCCATCCCTTATAGAAATTGCTGACTGAAACGGGCTTGCATTGTGCTAGGTTCAAGAGAGAATGGGAAATGAAGAGAAGTATGACACTTTAATCCCTTTTTCCCATGTTTCTAAAGTGATGCGAGTCAAGCTTTTTTTATCTCTAATGGTTCTTACCGAGACCACCCAACCATAGATCTAGATCCGTCGGGGGTCCATCCTCCCACTTCCCTCAAGAAAGTATTTTTAATTACCTAATTACCTACCACCTTAGGTTCAACATATAAAAACATCTTCTTTTAATTATCTCCTAATCCAAATTTGTTACACGCCTTTAATTCACGACATAAAAATAGAGTACAGAAATTCCTTCTAAATAGTTCCTTTCAGAAAAGTGACTTTTTACAATGTTCTCTATTTGAAGGTATTATTCTCTCCAAGTTTCATTCCTCAACTAGTATTGGAACTTCCAAGACACTATCTAGAAATCAAAGGGTAGTTGGCAGTTTGTAAGAGCCTAAGGAGTTTACGACTCGAGCCCCCTAGTATTCTCGCCTCCTCCCACCGACTAGACTTCCCGTACGACAAGATCTTTCGCATCATGATTGGTTTATACTCACTACCGTGAAATAAAAAGAGAAAACCCATTGGAGTAGGTTTTATTTACGCTGGCCTTGGGGAGATCTAGTGCCATCAAGAACACTACCTCAGTCACTCAGTGTTCTGTGCTCACTGGAATACTGCCTCAGTCGGCAATCTGTACTTAGTCATCTATCTTTTAGCCTAATGATTTTAGGAAAGATCAATACCTAACTTAAAATCACAAACATCTTATTTCGAATGCATTATACATAAACTTTTAACAAATTTATTTCCAAGACAAATCTTTTCTTTCCAAAAATAATAACACAAGAAGGCAAAACTTAGCATAAGTGGCAATGCCTTCCAATAGTCTTCTCGAGTTTCCCTACCTCAAAATCTAGTTTGGACTAAACAACAATTCTATTCTTGAGAATAACTCCTTGGAGTTTTGTGGGTCCTTGCCCGCAATGAAAAAGAATCTCGGTTAGTTTAATTATGAATAGTATTCTTCGACAATTCCATCTCAAGGTCTTTTATATACCGAGAATTAGCATTTGTGATTATCCATCAGAGGTTTCATCAGATCAATACAAATTAACATATTAAGTATCTTAGGGATGCAATACCTTCCTTGTACTCATTTAGGTTCATCTTGTACAAACCCAAGTTACCCCTTGGAATTTGAGGTTAAGAATTCTTTTAAAAGATGAATAAAATCCTATTTTATGAATGCAGATTTTGTTGCCAATTCATGGGATGATGGCCTACTAGCTACCCTTATTATAAAAATATAGTACATGGTAATCCATGATGGGTGCTTGGTTAATGGTATTCACAGCTTCATTTGTAATCTCAGTACTTGCCATTTCGTTTGTAGTAATTGTGTCCATAGCATTATTGGCAGCTCCTGCCTTCACGACCTTCATAACTTTCTTCTTCGGAGCCATGATCTTTAATCGCGAGATCGTAGAGGGGATTTTTAGCAAGAGAGGTTGGGGTCATTGCAATTGGATTGATGGAAATTTAATTGATGGGGGTTGGCAATCACTAGAATTTTAGGAAAATCGAGAAGAGTCTTGATTCCACATGGAAGTAGGATAGAAGGGATGGAGGATTCACTTTCAAGAGCTCGTGGAGTATGCTCCTTGTCTTCTTGATGAGAATTTGTGTTCTCGTGCTTCTCTTGCCCCACTCTCTCTTGCTCTACACTCTAAGAAGGGTCTCTCCTCTCTTGCTCGGACCTTATGCCTCGTATTTATAGCTAAATTGAAGAAGAAGGGTTGTGGCCAAGAAGAAGAGCTCTTTATAGAAGATAACTTGGCAAATCAACAATCTAGAAGCTTTCCAGATGCAAACCAATGCTAGCAATTTGATCTTTAAGGTCCAAAGAGGCTACCAAAGATGCCATGACTGATTCACCTGGCTCTCGGATGATCTTGCTTCAATCCAAGTCTCTCGTCAAACTGAGAAGAGGAGGAGATTGCTGGAGCTGCTGGAATACAAAATGAAAATTTAGGCTTTTTCATCAGTAAACAAGAACTCCAAATTTGGGGGGTTAAGGTGTCTTTTTTTTTAAATAAAAAAGGGGGGGCCTGTCGTCATCGTTTTCCTCCTCTTCTTCTTTTTCTTTATGATCTTTTTTATGCTTTAGTGCTTAAAGCTTTGTGACTTGACTTGATTTGCCAATTTTTAAATGTGTTTGATCAATTTTGACTTATGGCCCATGACTCATGTTTTTGTGGTAGCTTCCATGTGACGGATGGCTACAGTCCCTATCAATCCGAGAAAATGTCATGTTACAATCCTCGATCTATTTTTCTTGAGACTTCCTCTATTTAATGGTTTTGAATTCTTCAAGTCCAATTTGTGAGAAGTCGATTGAAAATAAAGTTGGGATATCACACTCTGAATAAGAATACTGTGTGAATTCAAAAAATCAAAGAATGAGTAATCAACAAGGAGAAAAAGAAGGAAAAAAGAGAATGACGATAGAGGGAGGTAACAAGATATTAACAATTTTTAAATTGAATATTCACTTTCACTTCTATCAAGACAAGGTAGGATCCTTATTAAATCAATCATCATCATCTTTACCTGGCTTATATTTTTAGGTTTGATGCAAGTTTTCCTCCTCTTCTTCTTTTTCTTCATGAGCTTTTTTAAGCTTTAATGCTTAAAGCTTTGTGACTTGTCTTGCTTTGCCAAGTTTTAAATGTGTTTGATCAATTTTGACTTATGGCCCATGACTCGTGTTTGCGTAGTAACTTCCATGTGACAGATGGCTACATTCCCTATCAATCCAAGAAAATGTCGGGTTACGATCCTCGATCTATTTTGCTCGAGACTTCCTCTATTTAATGGTTTTGAATTCTTCAAGTCCAATTTGTGAGAAGTCGGAAAGATTGAAAATAAAGTCAGGATATCACTCTCTAAATAAGAATACTGTGTGAATTCAAAAAAACAAGAATGAGTAATCAACAATGAGAAAACTAAGGAAGAGAGAGAATGATGATGGAGGGAGGTAACAAGATATTAACAATTTTTAAATTGAATATTCACTTTCACTTCTATCAAGACAAGGTAGGATCCTTATTAAATCAATCATCATCATCTTTACCTTGCCTATATTTTTAAGCTTGATGCAAGTTATAAGAATATTATGGTAATGACCTTTTAACAATTTTAGATATGTTTATTTATTGAAATATAAACTTTTTAAAACCTCCAAAGTATTTTTTATTTCTCAAAATATTTTCTCTCTAGGGTCTCTTATAGGGAATTTTTGGAACCTCAAATCTCTCCTAAAGAAATTCATTCATAGGCCTTGGCCTCCACTTCAATCCTTTCAAGGCCTCACACAACATCCATTTTGCATCTTTGACTATAGCGTCAACTAAGAAATTTAGATCCACATCATCCACTATCCACCCTGATTCAACCTCACTAAATTAGGCCAATGTAGTGAGACTATAATCCTTGTCAATGTCTAGTGAACTCATAATATCGGCTAGCAACACATAGTCCTAGTCATCAGACATTGTAAATGTAGGTAGAAAAAAGACAAGCATGCCTCCTTCCTCGACATATGAATCAAATGGTAGTGCATCCTCTAGGTTAGTAGGGATAGTAATTAGGGCTCTGTCAAAACTTTTCCTTTGCTGAGAAGCCTCACTTTCTCCCCCTCTACATCAAAGGCTACAATCTCCTCTACCTCTTCAATCTCTCTATTAGTAATAGTAGGTTGTCTCTCATCGCTAGGGTGTAGTGCTTGTGAAGTCTCGTGCAAGTTTTTTCCATTTAATAGGAGATGCAAGTAGCAAAGGAGCACAAAGAAAGAATGCAGTAGATGGCACCTCTTGGCAGGTAATATATCCAGCACCCTGGCTAACTGTCTCTTAGAAACTTTATTTCTTGGTAGGTGAACATATTCCTCTAGATCAACAATCACCATGCCAGATGATGTGATTATTTAGTATTTCTCAATTTTCTCAGCCAGCATGTTCCCAAAGGAGCCTAATAGAAGTGACAACTTGAACATGTGTGACAACTTGGGAGCATGGGAGAGAGTGCTAGCATTGTAGAGAAACATATATAACTTTTCATCTAGGGTCTCCTCCACATCATCCTCAAATACCAACTTGATCATCCTATTTCTTATGCCTAACAAAAAACCTGGAAGCAAAAAATGATTGATTCTCCAAGCCAAACAAGCCTCATTTGCTTGGTGGTGGACCCATTATGTTCAAGTGCACATGAAGGTCAACATCATGTTCTTTGCCACTGCCCTAGTGGGGGGCTTCCCTCACTCACTGGTGACCTCTATGGTATTCAATATACACAAGGGTCAACACCAAGCAATGTGGAAGCTCCTAAGCCTAGGAAGAAACCTCCGTCACTTGATGGTGATCCATACTGCATTCAAGTGCATGCAAGGGTTAACACCAAGTGATGTGGGGGGCCCTAGTCCTAGGGAGAAGCCTCTCTCACTCAATGTTAATCCATGTAACCCATATAGCATTCAGTGTACATGAGGGTCAAAACGAGGGAATGTAGAAGATTTTACATTCAAGGAGAAGCTTCCCTCACTCCGGTGGTGATCCATATGGCATTCAGTGCACTTGAGGGTCAACATCAAGTGATGTGGGAGCTCTTAAGTCTAGGGAAAAGCCTCCATAACTTGCTAGTAACCCATGTGACCCATATAGAATTTAGTGCATACAACAGTCAAAACCAAGCAATGTGAGAGGTCTTACATCTAGAGAGAAGCCTTCCTTGCTTGATGATGACCCGTATGATATTTAGTGCACCCCAGGGTCAACACCAAGTAATATGGGAGATCTTAGACCTAGGGAGAAGCCTCTCTCACTCGATGGTGATCCATACTACATTCAAAGTACACATGAAGATCAACACCAAGCAATGTGGGGCCCCTTAAGCCTATGGAGAAGCCACCCTACTCGATGGTCACCCATATGGAATTTAGTACACATGAGGGTCAAAACCAAGTGATGTGGGAGCTCTTATGCCTAGGGAGAAGCCTCATTTTCTTGGTGGTGATTTGTATCACATTCAAGTGCACATGAGGGTCAACACCATGTGACATAAGAGCTCTTAAGACTAGGAAGAAGCCTCTATCACTTAGTGGTGATCCATTTGACCCATATGGCATTCAACGTACCGAGGGTCAAAATGAAGGGACGTGGGAGCCCTTAAGTCTAGAGATAATCCTCCTTCACTTGGTGGTGACCCATACTACATTCAAGTGTACATGAGGGTTAACACCAAGTCATGCTCTTTGTAGCTGCCCCAGTGAGAGATGTCCCTCATTTAATGGTGACCAATATTGTAATCAACTAGAGGCAATGTCAAAACCAAGAAATATGGAAGCTCTTTAGCCTAGGAAGAAGCCTCCCTTGCTTGGTGGTGACCAACAATGCATTCAAGTGCATTCAAGGCCTACAGGGCTTCGTGTGGCCAATAGAGAACAATAAGATGACTCACCACTTCATGAAGGCCCCTCTCACTTGGTGCTCACAGAATCAAAAATTGCACAAAGTTAGAAGTAGCCCAAACCTATTGTGAGTGAAATGGAAATGCAACAAAAAAAAGGAAAGGTTCTCATACATATTACCAAACTTGTTGTTTACATTTATTTGATGGTATGGTCTTTTTTTACTACAAAATCCCCATGAAACATTTACCTTTCTTTTGTGGAAAATGCATATGTCTAAAATTGTGAAAATGCTTATTCATTTTGATTACAATTGGGCTAATTGAAGTGGATATCATGTGCGGTGAACCCCATGAGGGTCACCACTAAGAGAAGGAGGCCCTCCCTAGGTCGAAGAGCCCCCACTTCGCTTGGTGTTGACCCTCATGTACATTGAATGCCATATGGGTCACCACCGAGTGAGACAGACACCTCCCTAGGGTGACAAACCCTATATCTACCTGTGAGGGATGTACAATTATAGGACAATAGGCACCTACTTGCAAGATTCAAGGAGATACACCTAAACTCAAGGCTTAAATTGCAAAAGAAATATACATTTCACCATTACCTAAGAAGTCCATCTATACTTAGCAATCACAAAATAAAGCTAGCCTCACTCCTTTACAGAGATACAAATACTTCAATGATAGTGACAAATATAGACAAAGGTAGAGAGTGAGAACATAGAAATAGAATAGAAGTTGCGCAGACATTAGGTAGAATAGGCTGAATTTTAAGCATCACAATTAGCATTTGGATAGCACATTCCCTAGCTCTCAACACTTATTTTCTATTTTGCAATCATTCCATACTTTTGTCCAGAACTATCTTTATTGGTGGTTTTCTTTGTTCTAGGGTACTAAAATTAGTTTTTGGTACTTCCTTAGTACCATTACTGTCGGTCTCACTATATCATTATTGATAGTCTTGGTACTTTCAACCAAATTTGCTAGTTTCACAGTACCTTTCTGTGACATTTGGATACTTTCTATACATGATAATTAGGTTCATAAATGTAGGTTCATCATGCCTCATTTGAGTAATCTCTCACATCAATGTATATTGGTCTACTTTGGGCCATATGAAATCACATTAAAGCTAACTATCATTGAGAGTGCCGAATTTGAGTAGCCTACACTTGGAGTATCCCATGCTATTAATAGCAATGTAGATGCACAAAATTGTTTGTTATCTTTTTGCATGTGAAGCTCTTTTCTTTTCTTATTGGAACCTAGCAGACATTGAGAGAGTAGTTAGAAGTAATGTGATGCAAACAATTCATTCGATCATGTAAATGTAAAGTAAGATAAACAATGTAAATAGCAATGCACATTTTTAGCATCAACACAGAAGCTAAATGAAGTAGAAAGTTGAATGTCTTTGTTGTGCAAGTCCATCCTCAATTGTTATAATATGCATAATGACCCTACCTTCATAATGATCAAAATTTCACCATCCAGCCAAAGATCAATATCTTATAATGAATTCCTAGAAAACCCCCTCATGTATTGGTCTAGTGGCATGAGTTTTCCACAAACAACGTGCCATCTTTTCTATAAAAGTAGATGCCCTACTTGAAATATTGGGCTTTAGGCATTTCTGCACCTCATTAAAAATTTTGCACTTGTAACTCTTGCTTATTCTAGAATTTGGTATAACTGCCACTCTCTACTCTTAAAATCTGGAAGGGGAAGGCTGGACAAGGATTCCCATTGTGCACTAGAGGGAGATGGTATGTAAAAATGGTTGTAAAAGAATATACCCCTCTTATCTAGTGCTACTTTGGTCCTCCCCTTATAAAGCTCTTCACCAATAGAACTGTGCATGACATCCAGAACATCTACTACATGTTCTACTAGCTACCACTCTTAGACACTTTATGGATACAAGTCAATTAACATTAAATTGTCTTGTCATTACAAGGTGAATAAGAAACACAAACCTTCATTCATACCAAAAAGTAGATGCATCCAAAATGCATGAACAATTGCTTCTATGGAGAGGGAGATTATAAGTAGTGGGCTCAAGATGAAGCTCCTTATGCATAAAAGCATGCCACACACACATTTCTTTGATTGTCTTATTGGAGTCACCAAGTCTAAAATCCATTACCCTACCCTTCTAGCATGATAAAAAAGGTTGGATATCAAATATCTCTTACGCTTTCTTTGATGCATGATTATCCAACTTCTCTCTGTTATGGTCAAGGAAACCCACCTATCCTGCTTATTGAGCATTTTAAAAGTGACTATGGACTCAATGGAAGCACTAGGTCTTCTACATCAAAAAGACGCCTCCATGGAGTAGAAATATGGAGAGTAGAAACATACAACTGATTGGAGAGAAAACAGAAAAAATTCCAAAGGATGCATAATAGTGGAGGCGGGATAGAGGGGATGGCCATTGAGTACTCAAAGATTTCGAATCGAAAGAAGCTTCCACCACTTTTTTTTTTCCTTGATAAGGGAAACAAATGAAATATGACCAGAGAACATTATTATTGAAAAATGGCAATCACTCCACTTTATTGCTGGAAAGTAATAATTACTCTACTCATTTCAATAAAACTAACAATATCAAAAATGCCAATTTTATTTTTTGAACTTATGAAAATGATTTTTGAAAAAAAAAACTATCATAGAAACCTTCTCCTCATTGGTGGAGTGCACTCTCTCTCTCTACATGTTAAAAGCTAAAAAATGACCTCAAACTCCTGCTAATGTAATCTTATGATTGCAAAAGAATTAAAGGCATGAAAAGAATGGAATACAAAAGATAAAAGGTGATGTATTGGCTATCTATAGTCATTGATAATACTATGTTAGGACATATCAGAAATACAAAAACTTTACATGCAACTTGGATAATTTTTTAGAATATCTCTTCAGTAAATACAAAGGCATAGAGGATTCAACTCAATAAGAGTTGGATACTTTGAAAAAATGAGAGATGTTTATAAATGAGTATGTTTTGAAAGTGAGAAGCATTGCAGATGCATTAGTAGCTATTGATGCAATACCTGATGATAATGATTTGATTTCATCTACTTTGGGTGTCCTTAATAATGAGAAGGCATGGAAATCATTTGTCACTTTTGTGTATGCATGGAAGTCGTTTCAAGTTTTGGATGAGTTGGTCTCTCTCATGATCACTGAAGAGATCAATATATGCAAGTTGAATCATCTAAAAGAAGTGGTGAACATGTCCAAGAATTTTACTCAATTTTAGGAAGGGGACATGGTAGATCCTCTTCAAGAGGCTGTGGTATGGAACGTGCTAGTGATAACTACCAAAACATATTAAATCAATAGTTCAATGAAATACAAGTGTTAGATGACTGTGAAAACTTTAGAGAAAGGGGGAGCTCTAGAGGAAGAGGTGGATGGGAGAACAAAGATTCTAGCAATTCTAGTATTGTTTGTCATTATTATGGCAAAACGGGTCATATTGCAACCCAATGTTATACTAAGAAGGATGATATCCGCAATGGTAAAGTATAGCAAGGAAACTATGCATCACCTTCCTAATAGAATGAAGATAAAAATAAGTGTTAATTCATTATGCAGCATATGATGAATGATGTTACAAAAAAGGGGACACATGATGATGTATGATATGTTAATTCATGTACATCTAATCACATAATCGGCCATACTGAATTATTAGGAGAGATATGAGACTTACAAAATCCAAGTTATATGCAGACATGTGATAATTCATACCACCCAATTTTACACATTGGAAAAGTTTTCTTATTCTTGCATGATGGTCAAACAAAGAGTCTATCAAATGTATTATATGTGCCATCTATCATAAAGAATTTAGTATCTATTGGCTAGATGATAGTAGAGTAAGGGTTGCATGTTTAATTTAATGCAGAAGGCTATTTTGTGAAATATTTTAATGATAAGTGTAGGTTGGTCACAAAAGGAACTAGAGTTGGCTACATGTTCTCTTTAGATGTTGGAATTCTTACTATGAATGTTGCTATGTATACTAAGGGAAAAGAAGTGGTTGTAAATGTTAAAATATGGCACAAACTTATTAGACATGCAAATGTGCAAAGACTAAAATTAATGCAGTCCAAAGGGTTGGTTACAACATTCCCTAGTTTTATACAGAATTTTATAAAGTGTATGAACTCGAGGAATCTATCTTATATGGAGCATGTAAGATACCACGTGAATTCAAAAGAAAGGGTATTATATTTAGTAAAATTTATAGGATTATATTTACAACATGAATTTTTAATTAAAATTTGAAAAAAAATTACAATTTTAGTCAAATAAAAGAGGTCATTTGAAGGCCTTATAGCATTTAAAAAAAGGGTATTTCTTAATATCCTTTAAATGTAGTTATATAGGTGATTTCATATAGGTGAATCCCCTAGGTATGAAGTATGTCAATTTGGTAAGCAAGCAAGACAAACTTTTTTGCATGGTAGAGATGTAAACAAGAATATAATTGATGTTGTACATACAGATATTTAAAGGCCTACACAAAAACATATTGCTTGGTGGCAACAAATATTTCGTCACATTTATTTATTATTATTTAAGAAATTTATGGGTGTGTTTCATGAAGGAAAAGAGTGATATGTTTGAGTACTTCAAAACTTTCAAGGCTACTATTGAAACAGAAACAAGCTTGAAAGTCAAGTACTTGAGGTCAAATGGAGTGAGAGAGTATCTTTCTAATGAGTTCAATGGTTTTTTAAGGTCTCATGGAAGAAAGAGATTGTTCAAGATGCAAATGGAGAGAGAGAGACATAGAGTGAGGCAAGCTGAGAGAGCAAAGAGCTCTCTAAGATTTTCTTCATTGTTCATTCAATATCTCACTTACTACTCCCTCTATAATAGAGATCAAAACCGCACTTCTAGCCTAACTACACACCTAACCAGAGTTAGATCCTAACTCATTTATGGAGTAAACATGTCATCCATGTAACCTATAGCTGGATAAGGAGTTGGACAGATGAGATGAGCTTAATTCTTCACTCTCCCTCAAGCTCAAGTAATCCACTATATCTCAAGTAGCAATCTAAAGTGACTTAACTTATCTTTACCAAGTGATTTGGTAAAGATGTCTACTGCATGGTCTTCTATCTTCACATGGATTAGGTCTACCTTGCCTCCAAGTATCATTTCCTTGATGAAATGATAATGCACTTCTATGTGCTTTGATCTAGCATGATACATAGCATTACTTGCCAAAAGCTCATTCCTCATGTTGTCACAGTATAGCTTGACTCGTTTATCCACATATTCTCCAAAGTCATCTAACATCTTAACCAGCCATGCAACTTCACATGTAGCTAAGGCTACACCTTTGTATTCTACCTCAGTACTAGAGAGAGCCATAATGGGTTTCTTTTTATTGCTCCAGTTAATCGTGGTACTGTCAAGACCAAATGGATATCCACTTGTCGATCTTCTATCATATGCACATTCAACCCAATCCACATCACTGTAACCTATAAGCTGAAGAGGTTTACCATACTCATAGAACATTCCATAGTATAATGTAGCCTTCACATAACTCATAATCCTTCTCACTGCATCTAAATGAGGTTTCCTTGGCCTTTGCATGAACTGACTAATCAATCCAACTAAATAACTAAGATCAAGTCTAGTGATGGTAAGGTAGATCAAGCTCCCAACCATCTGCATGTATGTTGCTACATTTTAAATCTCATTTCTTATATCAACTGACAACTTGACATTCTATTCTAATGGAGTATCCATGGGCCCCATATTTTTTCAGCATATTATGTGCATACTACTCTTGTAACATCCAAAATCCTCGAGGTATTCATATAACTTCAATACCAAGCAAAAATTTTAGCTCTCCCAAATCTTTTACTTGAAACTCTTTCTACAACATAGATTTGACCTCATCAATGCCATATGTATCATCACCTATAATGACCAAGTCATCTACATAAACCACCAAAATCACATATCCTTTCTCTATCTTCTTGGTAAACAAGCTACAATCAGCTTTACCCATTTGAAAACCAAGTCTTTATAAGTACGAGCTGACTTTGCATTCCATTCTCGTGGTGCCGATTTCAATCCATACAGTGCTTTCTTCAATTTGCAAACATAAGACAGATATTCTGGATATATAAATCCTTCCAGGGCTAATCCATGTAGACTTCTTCCATCAAATCACCATTCAAAAATGCATTCTTTACATCCATTTTTTGGTATAAATTCCAACCTTTGGATGTAGCCAATGCAACAGCTATTTGTACAGCTACCATCTTTGCAATATGACTAAACGTCTCTTCATAATCTAACCCATACTATTGAGCATAACCCTTTATAACTAACCTTGCCTTGTATCTTTAAAGTTTGTCATCCAATTTGCATTTGACTTTATAGACCCACTTGCATCCAATAGACATATTTCCTTCAAGTAGCTTAACTAACTCCCAAGTTTGATTTTTCAACAAAGCATCATACTCTTTACTCATTGCTATACACCAAATCTCATCTATGACTGCTTTTGCAAATGAGGTGGGTTCTTTGTAACTCATAACATTTGTCATGTATGCATAGTGTTTAGCTGAGTATCCACTGTAAGTAATTCTATCAACAGGTTTTCTCTCTCTATGATATTCATAGCTCTGGTGCACTATGAGATTTCGCTTTCTCACATGAAGCAATACATATCTTTGCTTGATACCAAGTGTAACAACTATAGGTATTCCAAATTGACTATCCAAGCTATCAATGGAATCATATCCCAATGTCAATGGACATGTTATATCATCAAATGCCTTCTCTTTTCCTTTATCCATATCCAATCTCCCCCTCATAGGCATATCCATGTCAATGGAATCAAAACCATGACTACATAATCATCCTGTCCAAGGACTTGCACTAGCAGATACATGATGTGTAGGTCCACTAGCAATAGCATTGTCTTGCACCCCATTTTCAACATATGTATCTTTTGAAATATGATCATGAACTATTACCTACTTAGAACTATACCATGACGCTAGCTCATCAAAGACCATATCATGGCTAATCAACATCTCATGAGTAGGCAAGTCATAACACTTATAAGCTTTTCATTCCTATGGCAACCAATAAAGACAGAATTCACTACTTTCAAATCAAGCACTTTCAAGTGTCTAATGTTAGGCTTGTTTTTCCTTTCAAACACTTCATTTTGCTAAGGAGTATAGATACATGTCAACTATCTTCTGATCCCATGCTTAGTCAAACTCCTTTGACACATATTCACCACCACCATTAGACCATAGGCATGAGATATAACATTTGAACTCTTTCTTTACATGACATTTAAAATCCATAAAGCCATCAAGAACTTCATCTTTGTGTTTCGGAATGTATATCCAAGTATACATTCTGAAATCATCCACAAAGGTCACATAGTGCCTATACCCTCCAAGAGATACATTATGAGCAGATCCCCATACATTCGAATGAACAAGTTGTAAAGGTCTATTCCTATTCTGTGTATGTCAAGCAAATGGAAATCGAGGTTGTTTCCCAAATTGAAAAACTTAACATACCCATCCCAAATCATCATATTTGAATTTTGGCAATCCCAAAACAATATTCTTTTGTTGCATATTTTTCAGCCTTTGTACATTTATGTGTCTAATGCATTTATGATAGATATCTATGTCTCTGACACTTTGTCATAATGAAGCAAACATTGCAGCTTTCAGCTCATTAATATTTGCATCCAAAGTAAACATTTTTCCATGTCTTTTCCCTTTACAATTAGCTTGTAACCTCTACCATTTTCCTCTATAAAACATCCATTTTTGTTAAACCATACCTATAGGTTTTGTTTAGCCATCTGTCCAATAGATAACAATTTTTTTGTGATTGATGGAACATGCAAAACATCATACAATTTCTTCTTCTTACCATCAAGCATAACCAATGGAACAACTCCTATATGAGCTATGTCATGTTGAGTATCATCTTCTATGCAAACATAGCCATTTGTTCATGCTTTCATTTCATTAAACCTTTCCCCATGTGGTGTCATATAGTTTGATGCTCCTGAATCAATGTACCATAGGTCATCTAACTTTTCTTGATGAGTAGCCTTGTTATGTACATAAATCATAGCAAACAATATGTCACCACTCTCACGCTTTGCATGACTAGATGAGACATAGTGACTCTGCTACCTACCTCTTTGATTTTCTTGCTTCTTCTAGCATTCTTTAGCAATGTGTCCATACTTCCCACTATAGTGATAGTACTTATCCTGCATAGTTTGTGGACTGCGAGGATCCTCTTGCCTCTAGAATTGAATATCCCCCTTGCTCGAGAATATTTGTCACCTCTTTGCATATTCTGAGATGCATTTTGTTGACCCCCTTGATCATGAAAGGACCCCCTATCATGGCTACCATGGCCTCTCTAATTTGAATAAAATATTGCATATTTTCCTTTCAAGCTACTTGAGCTGGTAGCTAAACCCAGCTTAACCTTTTCATGTATAAGCAATGAGACTAGCTCATTAAAGTCGGGCATCTTAGATCTCATTGATATAGACGTATCAAACAACTTGTATTTAGGTCCAAGACCATTCAAGGTCACTGCAACCAAATCCTCATCCTCTACTTCAATTTTGATAGTTTCCAACTGATCAAAAGTGGTTTTTATCTCTATTACATACTCCTAAATGGAGCATCCTTTCCTTTCCATAGTACTATACTTTTGTTTCAACTATATTTTGCTTGCGTTGGTAGTAGTACTATAATTTCTCATCAGGATAGTCCATGCATCTACTGGTTTCTTGCAATTCATAATTTGCATTACCATGGAATCTAAGATATACATTGAGAGTCAATGTAGAACTTTGTAGGCTCTTTCCAACCAAGCACAATGTGCTCTCAACTGTTCAGCAATTGGACTCTTCTCTGGCAGCCTGGGTTCCACTTCTCTAGAATCTTGGGTTCCACTTCAACACCTATAACAAGGTCCCAATACCCTTTGCCAATCAAGAGATTTTCCATGCAGGATTTCCATATTGCATTGTTATTTTTTTCCAACTTCTCGCCCACCGTCTGTGTGATATTGTCATATCTATTTGCATTTGCCATGTTTACAACTCTATGTATCTGTTGTAGTATTTAAACAATCAAGGTCCGACTCCCTATAAACCAAGTTGACCTCTCAGTTATTAAGATCCTTGTATAACATTCAAGTACCACATGTATATTTATTAGTACCCTACAACCAGTTTAGTCCAATGCATCTAAGTATGTTGTAGACATCAATTCACTAATGAGAGTCCAAAATAAACTTCCAATTAATTAGTATAAGTGTGTTACTGCTCAACAGGATAGTTTCAGTCCAAGAGATTACAACAATAAAATATGTGCATTAACGAGATTACAAATATGTCAATCATCTCCAAACATATGTCATAACATTCAGGGGTTAATAAAATTGCATGTAGATCCCATTAATTGCATAGTAGGCATATAGGCATGCCTCAACTTCAATGACAAACAACAATCTAAAGTGACCAGTAGCATAAACTCTGCACAAACCAAAGTATTCCCATCTCAAAAACCCTTTCAAATCATGGTAGACATGTGCCAATGCATCTAGGAGTCAATACATAACCAAAGCATCAATGCTTGTACTGTGTTCAGGTGGCAACACTAAAATAAACTTCCCACAAACTGTCAATAGCCAACTCTTAACATATCCACTTGGAAATCAATTCAAGACTGAGCATTCAATGCTCATTGCATCCACAAACCACTTTTGCATCCATCTAGCAAGATACAACTGTTCGTACACAACAACCAAGCTTGAATAAGCTTCAAGGAGTCAAGTGTACCTATCTAAAATTTCAAGATAGTTTTCAACTTGCAAATACATCTCTAAAATGAGCTTCACATGCTCATACAAGTGCCCAAAGCATACGTAAATAATGCCACACTAATGGCCAAATATCCACCTAATGTTGGACATGCCAAAGGCAAAGCAATGATTGATTGAAATTCACTGATCAAGTCAGCCACAACCCAGGCTCAAAGCACTCATAAGTGTTGAATATGCTACCATCATTGATGAGCTTCACATGGTCCTCACCAATGCCAAGTATTTTCATACCATTTATCATGGCAAACATTTGTTACTACTACCCATTAAAACCAAAAGAAAACAGGCGCAAACCAACTAGGTCATGCTGAATTTCTACTCCTTATGATGGCCACAAACAAATGCTTCCAAGGCTCTAGCACAAATCATTGATCCTTCCTACCAAGCCTCAATAGGCTTCAACAAGTATAGATTTCAAGAGCACTAATACATACCATTTAGGTGGTGGTTATGGCTGTCAATGTCCTTTTACAAAGATTCAAACACTAGCTCCTCAATCCAGCTCCTGCTCAACACTGTGAGGTTGAGCTAATCTGCTCTGATACCATGTTCAAGATGCAGAGGGGGAGAGAGAGACATGGAGTGAGGCAAGCTCAAAGATCACAGAGCTCTCTATGATTTTCTTCATCATTCGTGTAGTGAAAGTGATGGTGAGAGAAAGAGAGAGACAATGAGACAATGAGATGGAGAATAAACCACACACCTGTATTGCACACTTGCTTACACACTCCTACATTACAATAGCTGAGAGTACACATATATATACAATAAAGGTGTGGATATGGTAGGTTCTCTTAGTGAAGTATCCTCCACATGTTCTAGATCCATCTTATCTAATTCTCCTAAATATCTAGATATTGTCTTCCTAGATATTCTCTAAGTACATGTTCATATGAGTACATTCTAATATTCTAAAATTCCCCCTCTCTAGAAAAGGTTAACAATATCTTCTAACATTCTTCCTCCCTTCTCAAAAGAAAATAGGATTTTCTTTTGCAGTACAAAGACTTTTTGCCAATCATTTTGGCTAAAAGAGAAGTAGGATTACAATGATGACTATAGCATGAGACCTTGTCCTTGTTGTTGCAGAAGATATACATCAAACTTTGCTTGCAATGATTTAAGGGATGTAAGTTGATGATGAAGATCTTTGGGCTTTGGTTGATGGATACCTTGATGAAGAGCCGATCACCCATAGGTTGCTTCAGGAACTATCACCTTTTTGAACTAATGCATGTTGACTGGAGCTAATCTTCTTTGAAGTTGGATGATGAGGAGATTGAAGCTTTCTCTAAGGTTTCAAAAACCTTAATAGAGTAAAGAAGAGCTCTCTCTCCCTCTCTCCCTCTCTCTCTCTCTCTCAATGAAGTTGGAGAAGATAAAGTAGATGAGAATAGCAAAGTTGGCAAGGAGAGGTAGGTGAGAATTAAAGAGGGGAGAGAGAAAACAAAAAGAGAAAGAGAGTAGGTGATGAAAACAAGGAGAGAATATAGCTCAAAATACCAAAGATGGCAAGTAGGTGGAGAGAGGTGATAAGATGAGATAAGGATGTTACTAATGATGAAGAGGACAAATATCATTCTTTCTCTTAAGGAGAGGTGATAATGGAGAAGATAAGAGCATGTGAAGATGATAAGAATAGATAAGAAGTAGGTGGACAGGATAAGATGAGTTCAAGATAATGAGAATAAGGTGCATGTGGATAAGGTTAGTTTACCTTGACGTGGATTCAAATCCTACTATCTACACATAAGGCAATTGATTTGGATTGCATGGAAGAAATGAATCTAAGAATTAACTGAGTAGAAAAAAACCAAAAGTTGATAAGCTAGGCCCTCAGGAGAGCTTGGTGTGCTCTAATACCATGTAGTGAAATGGATGGTGAGAGAAAGAGAGAGACAATGAGACAATGAGATGGAGAATGAACCACACACTTGTATTTCACACTTGCTTACACACTCCTACATTACAATAGCTGAGAGTACACATATATATACAATAAAGGTGTAGATATGGTAGGTTCTCTTAGTGAAGTATCCTCCACATGTTCTAGATCCATCTTATCTAGTTCTCCTAAATATCTAGATATTGTCTTCCTAGATATTCTCTAAGTACATGTTCATATGAGTACTGTAAGAAGCTGGGAATACTTAGAATACTAATAATATGCCATGTCACATTGACACTGGTATATAAGGAGAGAAGTTGTAATCTTTCACATCTTTTTTGACATATCAATACAATTACAATCTTTCTCTCCCTTCTTGCTCCAAGCTTCTATGGCTTCTTCACCTTTCCTGTCTTTCTCTCTCCAATTCTAGTCTTTCTCTCTCCTCGTCACTCTATTTCTCTCTCTTCCTGCAGTCTTTCTCTCTCCTCTGCAGTCTTTCTCTCTCCTCTTCTTCTCTCCCTAGTTCTCTCTCTGACAAGTGGTATCAGAGCTTCAGTCTTTGATCCATTATTTTCTTCCATTTTCACTCTCATTTTCCTATTTCAAACCAATTTTAGACAAAAATGGTACAAGACAGTGACTAGTGGAGTGCTGCAGGACAACTACAGTTAGCAATGACTACATCTGGAGTTATCCAAGGTCAGATATGGCGGGTAAAGGCTTAAATGGCTGGACGTCATCAAATTTTATGCAAAAATGGAGGTAACTAGGGTAAAGAATGGTTAACCGGGCTTAGTTACAAACTAAACTCCAGTTACTTTTCAAAAGAGAGCTTCTCTCTCTCTCTTTCAAGCTTTTGGCTGAAGCTTCCATGGTGGATGTCAATAATCTTCACAAATCTCTCTCTCTGTGCTGAATATCTCACTGCCAAACCATGGGGTAAAGATTCCTTGTGTCATAAGCTTCAAGAGGAGTACCAGGCTTGACCATTGCTGAAGAAGATTAGCCAGGAAGCAGCCCGAAAAATGCGCCGAAAAATGCGCTGATTTTCCTGCTCCTGCTCCCTGCTCAGCTTGCTCCACTACCTCAGCCATTAATCACAGCTCTTGAAGGCTTCATCAAGCACTGATTGGCAACAATCTTTAACCTCTGAAGTATTCTGATCAGCCATTCCTCTGTTCAAACCCTAATACACAGCAGGGCAGCCATAGCCACAGACATGGAAGCTCAAATTTCTCATGATTTTGGACTTTCCCGACCTTCAAGGCTTCTCTAAAGCTGAATACAAGCTGGATAGACTTCAAGATTGAAGACATTGAAGAGATTTCAGCCCGTGCATGTCAATGAAGCTCAAATGGAAGGAATATTTTGGGGCTTTTCATCAGAGAGCTTGAATCTTTGAAGTTCAAGTGTTCAAGCAAGGCTGGAGTATTGATCTTTCAAGGATTTCATCATATTGAAGCATGTATGGACTGATTTCATGGAGATTTCAAGCTTTATGTTGGATTCATGGTGGATTATGAAGAACTCTTGCATCAATCGGGTTAAAGCTGATATCCATCATCATTTTCAAGCTTAATGGAGGTATTTTCTTTTGCTAATCTCTGAAATCTCTCAATAATCCTATTGCTAATGGCTTTTCCACTTGTTGATGAGAGGTTATTGATCAATTAATTCACTGAATTGATCAATAGATCAGAGAATAGTATTAATTTTCTTCAATTTCAGCCTATTTCATTGAATTCCTTTTGATTCAAAACCATTACTCATCTTAGGTAACATTTGATCAGCTTGATGCATAACCTTGATCTGTTTTGTTGAAATTCTCTCTTATCCAAGCTGAAATATTGTAAAAGGGTAAGTACTAGCAATCAGTGAGTCACTGAATTGCATAGGTAAACCCTTCTCCCATCTCAAGTTCTTTTATCTCAATCAATTGCATCTCATGAAAGGCTGAATGAATATTTTCCAAATGCATATCATGCTGATTGCTTAGTACACTAGCCTCTGCCATGTTGATATTCCCACCGAGGAAAAAGGTGGATGCCGGAGGAGATAGTGGGACAAAAGAGAGGTGACCCTCCCTCACTATCGAAGATCCCGAAGGGGTGCAACCAACCGACCCGGGGGGAACTTTGCCCACCTCCCGGTGATTCGGAGCCCGTGTAGGGAGCCCGTCCTGCCGTTTTATCCCTCACACAGGTACAGCGAGTGGAGAATTGAAGATTGAAGACTTTCCAACGACTCAAGTACCTATTGGAGTAAAACAGGGTAAAACAGGGCATTTTCAGGTTACCCACAGGGTATTTACAGGAGGATACAGGTACACCCTTTGATACTGAAGTACAGGTGCAGGTACTACAGGGTACCCACAGGTCCTATATACCCCTTTGCAGGGTTTGGTAGCCTTTGGAGGTTACTTTCTTGCATTACAGGGTCAAAACAGGGCACTTACAGGTCTAAACAGGGTGCAGGACTGGACAGTTCAGACTCTGAAAGTCAGTTACAGATTTTTCTGTCCTAAACCTGTTATAGCGTGCTATAGCTCATCTCGAAGAGGGCATTGTAAGCTTTGATTCGCACAAAAAAGTTTTGCAATCGGAGTTTTCTAGCCAAAGTTATAGCCGTTTTACTGACAGGGGGTACTGCAGGACTGCACTAGTATGGCAGGGCATAAAGGCAAAAATAAGGTCCAGGAGGACTATGCACAGCAAATCAGGGATTCTATGATGGAAAGCACACTTCAAGAGAACCCTGAAGAGCCTCAACAAGGAGAAATTAGTATTCTCAATGATGCTTTGTGTGCCCATGAACTAAGACATAAGGAACGTCATGAAGCTATTTTGTCAGTAATGGAGCATATGATTTTATCATTTGGTCAAACAAAGTCTACAATGGAACAAATGGTTTTATCTCATGGACAAACGAAGTCTACGCTTGATAAGTTGATGGAATCAACTACCCAAACCAAGGCTTCCATTGATAAATTAGTAGAATCCAATGCTCAGCTTATGGCAAAATTTTCTCAATTGATGCCATCGCAAATAGGATCAAAAGAAGCTAATGAGAAGGCTTGTTCAAACAATGACCCTTCAGTCCCACTTCAGCCATCCAACCAAAATGGTTATGGAGATGGAATCATTGGAAGAAGAGGTATTCCCAATAGTCAGTATGAAGTAGGAGAAGCTTCACAAAGGCATGATGACTATTTGGGCAGTTTGAACGGCGCCAATACTCAAGCTTTTGGACTGCATACTCAGCATCCTAGGAGTGCTTTACCAACAGGAAGATTACAGGGTAATTCTCAGCCACCTGTTGGAAGATTTCAATCTCATTTTGGGGGTTCTGTACTTAGAAATTCCGATCAGCCAGTTTTGGGACAGCAACCTTTCCATGATAGAGAGTTCAAGGATAAAATTGTTTTATCCAAATTCAATGGCCAGTCATCTTCACCATCAGAATTAGAGGAATGGACTTCTAAGATGGAGTCTTATTTTGACATATTTCCTAAAACTGATGACATGAAGATACATTTTGCCTCCCTCCACTTAGAAGGATTTGCTCACACTTGGTGGAGGTATATCAAGAAAGAGAATGTACTTATTGAGAATTGGGAAGCTTTCAAGGCACTTATGGCTGAAGTCTTTGTTTCACCTCTTGAAAAAGAGAAGTTAGAACGAAGATGGTATAACTTGGAACAAAGGAGCCTAAGTGTAAGAGATTATACAAACCAATTCCTCAACTTGACCATGTATGTGGAAAATATCAGTGATGAGGCCAAGTTACACAAGTTCATGTATGGTTTGGAACCATCCTTGTCAGCTGATGTTATGGCGCAAAATCCTACTTCACTTTTCAAGGCTATTGAGCTTGCAGAGCGCTTTGGAAGGAAGTATAGGAAAGAGTCTTCATTTCAGCCAAGTTATGGACAGCCAAGGACTGTTTTAAAGCAAGGGCAAGTTGGTAACAATTATGGCAGCAACCATATGCCTAATGGGAGTTTACGGATACCAACTTATCCCCCATTTAATGCTTCTAGGCTTCAAGGCAATTTCAGGACAGCAAACAGTCCAAAGGTGAAATTTAAGCAAGGTGACAATAAGCCTAAGTCTACTTCAGCCAATACAAATTCTAGAAATATTCCCATGGATCTTTACAAGGAAAGAAAGGACAAAGGCTTATGCTTCAAGTGTGGAGAAAAGTATACTCCTGACCATGCTTCAAAGTGTGTATACAAAAATGCCAAGCCAAAAATTCAGAGTATGTTAGTTCTTGAGGACCTTGAAAATGACATAGATGAAGTTAATGCAGTCTCAATCAATGCTGAAAATGAAGATTTCGAGGATGATGGTGGACAGGAGTACTTCTATGATCCATCTGACTCTTTTCCTTTTGATCCAGGCGGTGATATCCCATTTGATCCTGGTGGATTTTGTAATGAGTTGCCTGCTGCCACTAATTGTTCTATCTCTATGGATGCTTGGACGGGATCTAAGAACCCTAATACACTTCGTATGAAGGGAAGCATATGTGGAAAGCCAGTGTTCATCCTGATAGATAGTGGCAGTACTCACAGTTTTGTCAATAAATCCATTTTGTACAAGTTGAATTGTGTTCCCACCGACTTACAGCAGCCCATTAGAGTACAAGTGGCTAATGGTGAAGAGGAAATCAGCACACAGATTTGTCCACAGGTTTCTTTGCAGATGGCTGAAAATTTTGAAGTCAAAGTAAACCTGATCACTTTGGAAATGGGGCCCATAGATATTGTACTTGGTTGTGACTGGTTGATGACCTTAGGCAGGATTACTATGGATTTCTCACAGTTATATATGGAGTTTTTCTCCAATGGACAGCTCATCCGTTTACGGGGGATCCCTAGTAAATCTGATTTTCAGCTTATCACCATTCAACAACTCAAGAAAGAGTACAAGAAGCGCTCACAGATATTTGTATTGCATTTGAACAAAGAAACACAGGATCAGCCCAAAAATTCAGCAAACCATCCAGCCTTGACAGCTCTTCTTGAGGAGTACAGAGATCTATTTGAAGTACCTACTTCATTGCCTCCTAAGAGAGCGGTGGATCACCCCATTGATTTGGAACCCAACTCAAAGACGATCAATAAGCCACCTTACAGACTATCAAAATGCGAACGAGAGGAAGTAGCCAAGCAAATCAAAGAGCTTCTTGAAATGGGATTCATTGAACCAAGTTCTTCACCGTATGCATCCCCAGTCCTGTTAGTCAAAAAGAAAGATGGATCTTTCAGAATGTGCATTGACTACAGGGATCTTAACAAGATAACAGTGAAGAACAGGTATCCTATACCCAGGATAGATGATTTGCTTGATGAGCTTAAGGGGGCTCGATTCTTCACGAAGATTGATTTGAGATCAGGGTATCATCAGATTCGCATGAGAGAGGGTGATGAGGTCAAGACTGCTTTTAGGACTGATCGTGGGCTTTACCATTTCTTGGTGATGCCATTCGGCCTTACAAACGCTCCAGCTACCTTTCAAAGCCTGATGAATAAGATTCTACAACCTTTCCTCTTTCAGTTTGTCTTGGTATTCTTCGACGACATTTTGATCTACAGCAAGACTTTTCAGGATCATTTGTCGCATATGAGGAGGGTTTTTGATGTGTTGAGACATCATAGGCTTTTTGCTAAGGAGAAGAAGTGTTCTTTCATGCAGACTGAAGTGGAATACTTGGGACATATAGTCAGTGAAAAAGGAATACAGGCTGATCCCAAGAAGGTGCAATGCATAAAAGATTGGCCAACGCCTACTACTACTACCTCTCTTAGAGGATTTCTTGGTCTATCTTCATTCTATCGCAGATTTATAAAGCATTATGCGGCAATTGCAGCCCCTTTAACTGACAGGTTGAAGAAAGAGGCTTTCTTTTGGGATTCTCTTGCAGATAGCAGCCTTAACCAGTTAAAGGAATTACTTACCTCCGCTCCTATTCTTGTATGCCCGGATTTCTCTAAAGAGTTTACTATACAATGTGATGCTAGTGGCCGTGGCATTGGGGCTGTTTTGCTTCAGGAGCATGGAGTAATTGCATTTGAAAGCCGTAAGCTTACTGATAAGGAGATGGCCATGAATGTTTATGATCAGGAAATGTTGGCTATTTTGCATGCAATCAAGAAATGGCACCATTACTTATATGGCAGCCGATTCAGAGTGCATAGTGATCATCGTGTACTCAAGTATTTCCTTACTCAGTCAAATCTTACTCCAAAGCAACGACGATGGGTAGCAACATTACAAAATTATGACTTTGACATCACTCATACAAGGGGCAAAGATAACATAGTGGCTGATTCTCTCTCTCGTATGTGGGCCTGCAAAGTATCAGCCATGACGGAATTACATAGTGATTGGATTGAAGAGCTACAAGAGGCATATCTCTTAGATGAGGAATTCAGCCAAATCTTTCAGAAATTACAGCAAGGTCTCATGGAAGAAAACTCGCACTACCAGCTTAAAAATGGTCTTATTTGGTGGAAGGGCAAGATTGTTATTCCCTCTACTTCTTCTTTCAAGCGAAAAATTATGGAGGAGATGCATTCTTCGCCTTTAGCTGGACACTTGGGAGTTTTCAAGACTTATGACAGGATCAGCAAGAGCTTTTATTGGAAATGACTGTGGAAAGATGTCAAGGACTTCGTTATGAAGTGTATGCCTTGTCAGCAAAATAAGGATAGCACCCATAAGCCAGGGGGTTTATTGCAGCCATTGCCTATTCCTACGGGTAAATGGACTCATATTACTATGGACTTCATCACTGGCTTACCTACTACCAAGAAGGGGTGGAATAGCATTTATGTGGTGGTTGACAGACTCACCAAAGCAGCTCATTTTATCCCAACAAAAATTCAGTTTACTGCTTCTCAGGTGGCCAACCAGTTTATGGAGAATATTTTCAGATTGCATGGATTACCGCAGGTGATTGTCCATGATAGGGACTCAAAGTTTATGAGTAACTTTTGGCAAGCGGTATTTACATCTATGGGTACCAAGTTGGCTCCATCTACGGCTTATCATCCCCAAACTGATGGACAGACAGAGAGAGTTAATAAATGGTTGGAGACTTATCTTCGCCATTTTTGCTATGATGTCCAAACCTCATGGGATTCTTGGTTACACCTGGCTGAGTTTGCCTATAATAATTCCACTCATGCGAGCATAGGAGTTTCACCCTTTGAGGCTTTGTATGGTTACAAGGTGCCCCTACCCACAGTCATTTTTAATGAAAAGATCAACCCTCATGGGAAGGAAGAGTTGGATAGAATGCAGACCCTTCTTCAACAATGCAAGGTGAATCTAAGGAAGGCTCAAGATCAGATGAAAATGTATGCTGATGAGAAGAGGAGGCCTTTAGAGTTCCAGGAAGGAGAGCTGGTTTTGTTGAAGGTGCCCAAATCCAAGTATTCTACATTGAAAGATGGATCCAGTAATAAGCTTGCCCACAGATTCTATGGCCCTTACAGGATCCTTAAGCGGATTGGAGATTTGGCATACAGACTAGAGCTTCCCTCTTCTACAAAGATTCATAATGTCTTCCATGTTAGTCAGCTCAAGCCCTATTATGGTGATCCAGTGGATTTAGTTGATGAGCTGCCACCTATTGATGAAGATGGTATTGTTCAGTACATCCCAGAGGCTGTTATAGGTCAGCGTGAAAAGAAGCTTCGATCACGTTCTATTGTGGAATATTTGATTAAATGGAGAGGTTTACCCTCTGAAGAGGCTTCTTGGAGACCTGATTCAATATTGGATGAGTATCCATACTTGAAGAATACATTGGTGGCTGAAGCCTATTGCTTATGGAGCTAGTATTGGTGCAGACTGGTTCAGGACAGCACGCTGTTTTAGAACAGTTTTTGTCGTACTTCATTTTCAGAATTGAGCTATCTACATGAGCTTAAAGTACTCTTCAAGAGCTTCGTTTTGATATGTGGTACACTTCATTTGGACACTTCTATCAAAAGTTATGGCTGATTTGGTCCAGCAGGGACTGTTATTTCAGCAAGCTGTCTACTTTCTTCTGGAACTATTTGTTGAAGATTTCAAGGCTCCAATGGCTTCTAAAGTTCTTCAAACCATGCATATAGCAGGGTCCACTTTCCGTACTTCAAATTCAGCCCTTGTAATGATAAATTCTTCACTCATTCCCTATTTGTAAAGCTGTAAAACAGAGTAGTACTCTGTTCTATCCATCTTTTCTTTAGCTCTTTCTAGTTTTGTTTTTGGGGACAAAAACTTTTGGGAAGGGATGGATTGTAAGAAGCTGGGAATACTTAGAATACTAATAATATGCCATGTCACATTGACACTGGTATATAAGGAGAGAAGTTGTAATCTTTCACATCTTTTTTGACATATCAATACAATTACAATCTTTCTCTCCCTTCTTGCTCCAAGCTTCTATGGCTTCTTCACCTTTCCTGTCTTTCTCTCTCCAATTCTAGTCTTTCTCTCTCCTCGTCACTCTATTTCTCTCTCTTCCTGCAGTCTTTCTCTCTCCTCTGCAGTCTTTCTCTCTCCTCTTCTTCTCTCCCTAGTTCTCTCTCTGACAAGTACATTCTAATATTCTAACAATTCATTCTATATCTCACTTAGTACTCACTCTACAATAGAGATCAAAACCGCACTTCTAGCCTAACCACACACCTATCCCAACTCATTTATTGAGCACACATGCCATCCAACTAACCTACAACATCTGGATAAGGAATCGAATAGATGAGATGAGCTTGATTTTTCATAGAGACAATTTACTTATAGGTATACCCATAGCAAAATGGGTTTGCAAAAAGCAACGGCGTGAGAAGTAGTAAGGAGTAACACCCAAGAGGGAAAGGGACTGTTGGTTGTGATTGTCAAGATCCCTAAGGAGGGAAATACTTCTTCATGTGGTAACCATTAATCAAAAAGGGATCATCAAAGGCATCAATGGCTTGCATTTGGACATTCCAGGCATTCCAAGTGTAGTAAGTGGCACTACAGAGACTCGACATCTCCTAGCCACTCTTTGTGATACCTACTTGTAAAGAGGGTAATTCTAGCTCGACACAGAAGATGACTTATGTGCTATATGCTAGCTAGAAAGGTGTATGTCCTCATGTAGCATCCTTATGGGAGGTTTTATACATCTAGAGGACCTCTATAAGGTTGATCGTCCTAGTCATAGCAATGCACAGCAATTGTTCTCATTTTTTGGATCAAATAGAGAATGCAATTGGTAACTTCAACTTAATCATTAGTTCTGGATAGGAGGGTGTGGACTTGCAGTGGTGGATCTTGTAAAGCTCTATCAGCTCTTCCATAATCTTATTTAGAAAATGAGTGCCTCTTTCACTTACCAACTCTAAGGGACTACCAAAGCGGGTAATAATGTTCTCTACAGGAATAGGGTCATGTTGTTGTCATCATCTCGGTCGAGAGCTTTGGCTTCACATCACTTCATCACAAAGTCTGTGCATACCAATATTTATTATGTTTCCTTCTAGTTAGAGTGTCAATTGGGCCCATGAAGTCAATGTCCCACTTCTCAAATGGCTTTAGTGAAAGGATGGGATGTAGTGGTATGGCATTGGTTTTAGTAGGCTCTCCCATCTATTGACAAGCATCACAATGTTTATAGTAGTCATAGGTATCTTTATGTAGTGTAGGCAACTAATAAACTACGAGCAGAGCCTTTCTAGCTATCACTTCTCTCACACACACTCATCATGGCATACCTTAAGCACAATCCCAATCTCATCTCTTGCAACACGTCTCCACAGCACTTCATCTTTTTCCTACTTGTACAATGCACCACCTAGAAAGGTATTGGGGGGCCGATTCCAATAGAAGCTTCTTCTTCTCTCTGCTCAAGATGCCAATAGGATATTGTTGTGTAGCCAAGAAGTTGCCAATGTTTGCATACCATGAGATTACTATTTCAACCAAAAACAGGGAAGCATCAGGAAGGTCCAGAAAATCTTGCTCCTCTTCTTTAGTCTGAGGAGTTCGGGATAGATGATCGGCCAAAACATGGGAGCAACTGGGATTGGTAACCATTTCAAAGGTCAAACTCCTAGAATAGGAGTAACCATCACGTCATTCTACCTTTCACATTGGCATTGTTAAGGCGAATACCATCACCAAGCACTCTAACTCAGTCACCACTGTGTAGTTCATCTCCCCAATCAATGACCTTACAACTTGCATAGATGGGCTAATCCAACTTCGAGGAGCCTTTCTGGCAAAGGACTATGCTAAGACTTCTACAGATGCATCAGTATGCACATGAAACTCCTTCATCCAATCAAGAGATTATAGGGATAGGTGCTTCAATTAGGCACTACTTTAGAGTATTGAAAGATTCTTCACAATCATTTGTCCAAATGAACTCTGTATCTTTCCTCGAGAGCTTATACAGGGAAGCTGCCTTTGTTACAAAATGTGTGATGAACCGCCTATAATGGCCCACATGGCTAAGAAATTCCCTCAATTGTTTGAGGTTGGTTGGTGCTATTAGGGCTACAATCTTCTCAATCTTGGCAAGGTCAGTTGTGCTATTCCTTGTGCAGAGACAATGTAGCCCAACAAAACTCCTGAAAAGACTCCAAAGATGCATTTGTTGAGGTTGAGGGAGATTCCATACTACGATAATAATCAAACATTGCTCCAAGTGTCCCTAATGCTCATAGAGCAGACTAAAATCATCTAGATATACCTTAATAAAATCATGAAGGTGATTTTGGAATGCATCCATCATCACTCACTAAAAGGCTGCATGGGTATTACCCAACCAACATTATTCTATAAGCATAGGTACCTCATTCTATAGTGAAGGTCTTCTTGGATTGGTTATCTGCTATCTGGACTCGATTGTATCCACTAAATCCATCTAAGGGGACTAGAGCTCATGTCTTGCCACTGTGTCTAATAGTTGGTCTGTGAAAGGGATAAGGAAAATGATCCTTTTTTGTCTTGGAGTTCAACTTGCAAAAATCCACACAAATCCGCAACTTTCCATTCTTCTTGGGTACTATCACAATGGGTGAGACCCATTCACTATTGGTCATTGGATAGATGAACTCTTCTTCTAATAGGTTCAACAACTCTACTTTCACCAAGGTGGAGTAATTTGGATTCATGCCCCTTAGTCTTTACCGTACTCGCTTGGCATTGGGCTCGAGATCAATATGGTGCTGATATACAGTGGGATCAATCCCCCTTTGGTCTTTATAAGACCATGCAAACACATCCAAATCTTCCTTCAATAGATTACGAAGGGTCAATATGTTGCTAGGTGGCATCTACGCAAAGGGATGAATGCCTTAAATGGTTCTCCTTTGTGTGTATGTTGGTGGGATGAGCGCCTTAAATGGTTCTCCGTCAATCCGGGACACGTTCCTAAGAATTGTCTTAGGTGGAAGGTCGATGGGAACACCTATCCTTTCCGGGCGTCGATGCAAGTGTGAACGTGGGTGGTACCATTTTATCCACACAAGTATTAACGTCTTCGTAAACTAATTATTGTATGGAATTCCAAATTAATTGATTTATGTGACTAGCTGCAATTATTCAGTTGTTTATTATTCTAACGTGATTTTCTGAATTTTTGGCAGCTGATGTGTAGTTTAAGGAGAATTAAAAAGGCGCACCACGCGCAAGCATTCTAAAGATTATTTCCCCAAGAATTTATTGGATTATTGTATTAGATGCACCGTTATTTCTTATAAAGCGTGCACATAGCCTCTATGTAAATATTTATTAGCAAAATAGATTTTTAGAAGATATGTCAAATAAAATATTAATGGTTCTAGAGAGTTGTGGGATACACAACTGCTAGCATCCATCAATTCAAATTACTCTATCTCTTTTTCAGTTCACTCCAACTCTTTATGCAAAGAGTGATTGTAAAGGGCCTAAATCCTGGGCAAAGAAGATTTCATAATATTATTATAAATACGCATGAAGGGAGATGCCCACTTCATGTCGGAGGGAGATTGAACCCAATCTTGAGTCATTTCATCTTACTTTACCTTCTCCTTTAGTCTATTTTCAATTTCTCATGAGTCACGTGCAATTTTATGAGTAAAAGAGAGGAGGGAGCTTCTTTCATTCGTTATGCGCAAACCACGCATCCGTTATTCGCAACACAATAGCTCCTTTTCAGAAGGCTACTATACAGTTTAAGATGTCTTTCTATGCCATTTGCATCCATAAAAGCTAACTACTTTCCACCCTCCACTTCTTGAATGAAGGTCCGTGGATTACTTTTGGATACAGATCTAACTCCTTATGGGAGTTCTATCCTTATCTGATGCTCTGTTAGAACCATCTTTGACCTTTAGAGGGGATTCGTCTATCTCCTTTGATTGCTAAAATGGTATCATGGTTGTCTCCAATTTTGTTGGAGAGTTAAATTACTTCTTAACTCAAGAACTCACCTTTTGAGGATGCATCCAAGAATGTCACATAAGGGAAATAATCTAAGTTCTGTTTGGGCTACATGACTAATGCTTGTTGGCAAGGTGCATCATCATTGTCCTTTCTTGAGAAGGGTAAATTAGGGAAACAAGAGCCACTGCTAAAGAAAGGCTTATTTTACTTAATCCATTTCTTATAAATCCTTTGCATGTGATGAGATTCATTTACTAGTCCAAAGGGTACCATAGTTATTCTATCCCACCACATGGAATCTTCAAATTTGAAAGCATCTAGGACTTCCTCCTTATTTCTATCCTCTTTCGTTTGGTTAGATTCTTGCATATCTCTTTCATTATCATTTTCATTTTGACTTTTATCATTGTCCTCATTGTACTCTATCTAACTCTGGTTCTACTGTGACCATGTAATAAGGAGAGCAATACATCCATACCTCTATCTCACTATTAGAGGTAATTTTAGAAGTCATTTCTAGTTTTGGCAGCAAAAGATATTTACCCATTAACAAGGACTTTACTTCTTTTGAGAGTTGGCCTACAATGCCCATTGTTAGGGACTGTGCCTCTATTTTCTTGGAAAATATCTATTTGATAGCTTCTTCATCTATTGATGTACCCTGTGTAACTTCGTTGGAGGAGTCTGACAAGACTTGACAAAACTTTGATAGAGGTAGATCCATTACCTTTTTGTGAGCCATACAACTTCACTACCACATTTTGGATCCTCTACCCATGGTCAAGGTTCCATTAAACTAATCCCTTCGTGCACTTGCTTCAAAATACCATGGTCTTTCTAGTAGCAGAGGATATGAGGTCTCGTAGGAATTTGGTTTCACCACCAGATAGGTCAGCTAATAATCTCTTCCCACCAGAGTTGTCTTCACATATGGGAGAATGCCCAAAGGGTTAATCCTGCTCTAGTCTACTAGTATGATAAGTCTATGTGTAGGTTGCATACCTTGCAGGCCTAAATCCTTCATTGTCACATCTGTCATTATGTTCAGTGATGACCCTCCATCAATCAATGCATCTAAAATAAAACATCCTTCAATCCAAACACCAATCTTTGGGGTGCCAAGATCTATGAAGGTCTTAGTTGCATCCACCTCTTTTACTTGCTTTGGGGCCTTATTGGACTTGGTGGCAGTTGTGGGGGAAATCCTTAGCCCACGTCTTCTTGTTAGTATCCTTTTAAATTTCTTTTGACAATTAGGGGACAGCATTAGCAGTTGACAAAATGTCAAGTTACAATAGAAGGTATCTAGGTCCTTGACCAAGTCATATTCCTATATGGGATCCATTAGCTTTTCCAACTAAGGGAATGGGGCTATACCCACTTTTATTTTTTTCCTTTTTTCCAAAAGCGACAACATCTGAACTTCTTCTATTATTGGAGGTACTTCTGCATCGTCTATCTCCTAAACCTCCAAGCCTATCTCTTAGACTATCTATGTGTCTCCCTATGGCATTGTAATGCTTTGTACTGCATTGTTCTATTCTATAATGTTCTATTTCTCTATTGGAAGATTGAACTTTACAATTTTGACAAGAGGATTATTTTCTTTTTGGACGACTAGCTCCTTTTTCTTAGCACGCGTGATTGCAGCAACTTCCAATTCCACCAAGTTGAATGAAGATTCCTGGGCCTTGGTCTGGGGCCTTGGTCCGGTGACTTTCAACAACACTAGCCTTCACAAAGACTAGACTAGGACAATCTTTTGCAGTGTGGCCTTCTCCTTTGCATCAACTGCATAAGATCTTATAGTCCATGGACCGTCTAGGGTTTATTGAAAAATTTGGGGAGAGATGTCCCTTTTCTACGCATATGTAACACTCCACTTTTGATGAATGTCCACCACTAGACTGTCTGTATAACTTTGGGTAGGAAACCTCCTTGGGCCGATATCTTGGGTTCACATCTTGGATAACTTTGGGTAGGAAACCAGACTGAAGTCTAGGCTTTGGTCCGATATCTTGGGTTGACATCTTGGATTCCAATAGATTAAATCCTGCTTCTTCATCCTTTTTCCTTCTGTCATGCATCTCCTTCAGGGAACAGATGTATTCCATGTGGTTCTTCCATAGACATTATGAACAAAAGGCTCTTGGTATGGTTGGCTTTCAAGTATATTCAATGGCTAAATGTCTCACCTGATGGCACATTCCGTACCATATATTAAATCGCATCATATATTTTCCACCTCCTACAATACAAGATATCCTAGCAGTATTCACTTTCTCTACAATTGTTCTATAATCACATCTATTAGCTCTTTCTTGATACTTGCAACTAAATTGAACAAATAGTTTTTTAAATTTTCTCCTCTTGGAGTACTCACTGTAGGGTTTTGAAAAGTATTTGTAATCACTGCATAGACTGGTTGGGTTGGTCCAGAGGGTTCTGTATTTTGATTTTGATTCAAAGCTCCTATTGAGACTATTGGTTGTTAGTTCCCATTAGCAGGGCTCCACTATTGTGGTTGAGTTGCCATTGGGGGAACAATTTGAGACCACTATTGTTGTGGTTGGACCATCATTTAAGGTGTTGTTGTCTATGGGGCCATTATGGATTTAATGCACTATACTGAGGCATTGTTTGCATCTGAGGGTAGGGATAATAAACAATCCCTGGGACTGCATTTGGTGGGTATACCATTCCTAGCATGGGAGAAGGGAACACTCCTCTTCCTGAAGTCATCTTGTAGCCTTACTTCCACTTCATCATACAATCTTGCACCTTCCACGATAGCTTGCAGATTGATTGGTTTTCTCAACTCCATAAAACTACGAACTCTTGGTTGTAGGCCTCTAAGAAAAACTCCCTTTTGGATGCCTCCATCCAAGTTATGGTTGGTCCATCTCTTCAGTATGGATTCCATTTTAGAAACATCTTCTTTCACCCATTTTCGAGAGGACTCACGAACTCCTCTCACATCTGCTCTTCAAAATCTTCACACCTGAATTTGGTGAGAAATGCCACCTTCAAATCATCCCATGTGCCAAAAGTTACTAATGCTTATTTATCGTACCACTAAAATTCCATGCCTTTGAAAGTGGCGAGGAATATCACCAACCAATGCTCTAGGGTTTTGGCATTGTTAACTACACACGCTACCATGAACTCGGATACATGAAGATCAAGGCCTTCATTGTACTCTCCCTTAAAGATTAGCAACGAGACTCCATTCATTGGCCTATCATCAACATTTCTAGGATGGATCTTACTTGGAAGGGGACCTTGGGTTGCTATTGGGACTTCTATAAAGAGTGCCACAAGGACGTCATAGAAGGCTTTTGCTACTAGATGCTAATCAGCTTTGATTTTTTCCTTCTCTCTTCTCACATACCTATGGATTTATTCTAGTGCTTGCCTCTTGATTGTATTATATTAAAGGAAGATGTGTATGTACCAAAATTCCCATTAGGTAGTTTGTATTTTACTTTGATCATGTTTTTTATTTGTATAGTTCAATGTGGTTCTTTCCTCCATATATCTCTCTTACAATTAATGGGATGTTAGATGGTCATAAACTATCATGTCCTAAGCCTTCAAAGGCACACCTCCCACTTTATCTTATCCATCTACTCATATATCAAGATGGCCAAATTTGAAGCCCCATTATATATGTGATGGTATATGCAAATAAGGACTACACACACATACACACTCTCTATATATTTATTCATTTATTTATTTCTAATTTTTTATTTTTATTTGTGAGTGTGTATAGAGAGAGAGAGAGAGAGAGAGAGAGAGAGAGAGACCTTGTATTACCAATGTTGTCAATTTAAAGTTCCTACAAAGAACAATGGCATGTGCTTGTGCTATATAGTAACTAGTTGCACTATCCATTATGCAAGCATGAACCCAACAAAAAGGTTGTAATAGTGCAATTGGCCTCCTTTACTTTTATGTATATGCCAAGAGAGCTACAAAAACTTCATAGCCGTACTCAAGTTGCAAAAGACATTATCTCATTAGCCAAATTTGCCTAGCTCATGAGCTTTCTAAACTTGAAGGGTGTAATAGTCTAATCAGCTTCCTCTGGTTCCATGCATATCCTAGGAGAGCCTCATAACTATCAAAGTGACATTGAACTTCCAAAAGCACTACCACTCAAATAGCAAAAATTACTTAACCTACAAGCTTCCTTTAGAAAATAATGTCATATCATGTTTCCAAAAACAATGGTTGCCATCTTTGAAAAACCATAAGTTGTGTTAAGATTTCTTTTAAATTGAATTTGGGTCCTTTAAGAAGTGACATGTCATTAGCTCCTTGGAAAAATGGGGAGCATGAAAGGCCCTATCAATCTTGCATTAAATGCCTAGTGTATGATTTACCATTGGATACCTCTCTCGGAATACAATTCATGCTTTGAAAGTCCAATAGAGTTATAAGTTATATACTTACGTTATGTTGGATATTCTAATCATAGCATGAAAATTTACCATTTCAAAGCTATTTTGGTCACTTTTTCTACATCTTCACTCCTCACAACCAAACCTTCTTGTATTATATATCAATGGAAAGCTCTTGAAAAGTTAAATGCAAACATCTAAAGTTTGACAAGTAAGAAGTTAATTTGTAAAAACTTTGTCATTGCCCATTTTTCATAAGAGAAGATGATGTGGCACCAATTAGAGGCCCTTAAACTGAGTAAAAGGCTTAATGATAATTAGCAACAAAAATAAACAATGACATTTTTGAAGGTTTTTTCCTCATTTTCTACTTTCATGCTAATAATCTATGAGTATTGCCTAGCTTGACATGATATTTCCAAGTGGCACAATGATATCTCAAAAAACTTTTAGAATGGAGTTAGGCTAATAGTGTAACACAGTGGCACCAATTAGAGGCCTTTAAATTGAGTAAAAGGCTAATTAGCAACAAAAATAAACATTGACATATTTTTTAAGGTTTTTTCCTTATGGTCAAGCCTCCTTTTTTACTTTCATGCTAATAATCTACGATTATTGCCTAGCTTGACACGATATTTCCAAGTGGCACAATGATATCTCAAAAAAAAATTAGAATGGAGTTGGGCTAATAATGTAACACAACGGCAAGTTATATCAAAAGTTATTTCCAAAACGTGGATGTGTACATTAAAAAGTAATTTCTGCCAAGTTGCTATCAAAATTACAGACTTCTAGAAATGGTTTGGGCTTAAAACTTAAGGGAGTGACTAATATAAATTCCCAAAAAGATGGTTTGTATGGTAAAATGTAATTCACCCAAAATTTAGTACTCAAATACTTTTCAAGGGAGCTAGCCTAAAATAGCAACTAGTTATAAGCCCAAAAAGATGGTGTAAAAATTTAATTTCCCAAACTAGTACTAAAATTAGAAACTTTTAAAATGGACTTGGGCTAACGCATGTCAGGGAGTGACTCGTTATATAAAAAGTTACTCCCAAAAAGGTAGTGTGGTGGTGAAAAGTTTTTTCACAAAATGTATAGCTTGCTTTTCAAAATATCATAATTGATAACACTAAAGTTGCATAACACAACCTTGCATAAGAACCACTTAAGAGTTCCAATCGAGCACCTATAAAATACAAACCATTATAGAACCATAATAATTTTTAGCTAGCTTTCCCTAAAATCATAATTGAGAATAGTTGAAGGTACAATACATAACATAGTGTTGCATAAGACTTACATATGCAAACTCACATGTATCAACAACCTATGGAAAGAACTAACAAGGACATACTTTACAACATTTATCAAGTAAAGAGATACCAAAAAAAAAAAAAAAACCATGAATTGGATCATAAGCATTTCAAATATTTGGCTGTAGGTTTTTTTCTGAATTCATTCCTCATATTATCAAGATATAAGGTGGATATCCTTCATTTTTTTGACAGTTAAAGAACCACGTATTAGAGGGTATATTGGACATCATTGGATGGCCCAGTGTGAGAGTCATACTTCAACATGGACATTAAGACTACAAGCAAGAAAAAGAAGTACCAAAATCTTTCTTAAAGTTTGTTAAACTAACTTATTGTATTTTTAACACATCTATGCACATTGTATGAAACAAGTATATAAATAGATAAGGAAAATATATATTTTTGCCCTTGATAATACAAAAGAACCTTTAATAATGTTTGAAAAATGTCATCAAGAGTCGAACTTGAGTATCCTTTTATCATGGAGCATTACAAATATTGACACATTTCACTATTCTTCTAACCAATCCTTTGTATCAAAGCATTTAGGCTTTACACCCTCATGTCTCAATGGCTAAGATATGCAATTTTTGCACCAAAACTTGCCATACCTGTGCCTTCCAACAGCTATAATGAGTGCCATCCAGTTTGACAATGTTGAACATAGTACTATCATTTGATCCACTAGCCATAATGCAAGAAAGCACATTCCAAGACAAACATGCTATTGTAAATGATAGCAAAACAGTCCAAAATCATAGCCAAGGCAGTGTCTAACAATACAGGAAAATTTGCAAAGAGTAGGGTTGTCCACTAACTGCTAAAGAGTGACAATCAAGCTAAAGCATCTACCCTCGTAGATTATGCATAAACCTACAATTACAAGTAGCTAAAATTAATAATAGCAATAAATCCAAAACCCAGAGGGAGCAATCAACTAGCATAATCCAATCTCTAAACTGCTAAGTATATCCTACAAGAAGTGGGATATGTACAAACCACTAGTATTCACTAAGCATACAATTGGTATTGAGAACTATCAAACTCAATGTGTCGAAGTGGGTTACATCTGATATGCATAACTATCATATATATAGTAGGCCTCAAAGATAACAGAAGAAAACTACCACATACACAATTGACAAGGCAAGTGTAAAGAGGCTCGATACATAGCCAAGTGAGATGAATACATCACTAACAACAACCTCACAAAGATAGGTACTAACTGAAACCATGAATCAAATCAGCCCACTAGACAACAACTACATCCAAATAGCATCTAGAGAGCATAGACATAACTCAACCAAGTCCCACAATCTCACTGAAGTAAGCTCAATTACATAGACCCAAAGCTCTACTCAAATGCAAAATATCCAAGTAGCTCAAGTGACTCCCACTAGAACAAAACCAAAATTGAATTCCAATCGAGCAATGCAAGCTCAAAACATCAAGTACATGGCCATTCGATATCCCTAATACGTCAAGCATAAAGCCTGCAACATAACACCCAATAGAATCTTCAAGCCCATAATGTTAATGTGACGAAAGTAATTATGGCATAAAACCAAAATGCCAAAGCACACGATGTGGCTTAAAGTGAAGCTTCAAATTTCACCATAGACATGTCCAAGACTATACATTAGTGCCAAGCAGTCACATAAGCATATGTCATACCCGAGAAGCATGTAAGTTAAATGCTTGCTACCTAAACATTGCTTAGCAATAAAACCTTGCATAAACTAAGCTGTCAGAGCTCTAAAGAAGCCAACAAACACATTAATACATCATCACGACATCCACAAATGATTCAAGTACCAAATAGGCATTAGTAGGACCATACAAAGGCTTCAAGCTCTGAAGCAAATTGTCTCGAACTTGTATACATTACGTTTGTTGTTCATAATCAACAATAACAGAGATTTGTGAGCTCAAAGCATTGTCCAAATGCAATACATTGATGCTAGGAGGATGCCATAGCCTTTGCCAAGTGCCAAAGAGGAGAAAGAAGTGTTTGACTAAGTGTTGTAGAGGTCAAGAAAAGGGCCTAAAATTTAGGCATAAAACATGTTGAGTGGACTGATCTCTATGTTAGTCCGGCTAGTCTTCTTAGCTGCTATACTGAGCCCTTAGCAATGATCAATAGAGTCTCTTGAACCCCTAGAATAGGCCTCAACACATTGGAGGAACCCAAGAAGAAGTGAGATCAAGATTCATACCTCAAAACTATAGTTTTGTCTTAGGCTAAAGTTATGATGGATGAAGCTCCTCAAACCAATGCATTGATACCAATTAAAGAGAGAAGCCCGACTAAGAGCATGAACAAGTGGAAGCAATGGAGAAGTAAGGTATGGCAGATGAAGCAAGAGAGCAAGAGAGAGAGACTTAAGATCTGGGAACTCCAACAGTCACTATGTGTGACCAACCTTCCCTTCTTCAAATGTTACTAAAAGAATAAAAAGTCTATCATTTCTAGATCAAGCACTTTATTTTTGTCATTTCTAGATTGCAAAAGTCTGTCAAGGGAATTAAAAGAAACCAATATAACTTGCACCAAAAGAAGTGATTATTTTAACAATAATTATTTTTACATTTTTTAAACTTAAGTCGTGACCTTTACATGCAAGACTTGCATGTGCCATTTTGATTTCCATGTTGATGAATCCATGTGTAAGCATTATGCACTTTTTGCAATATGGCCAAGTGTCATGCAAACACTTTGTACTCATCATTGGCTACATATTCTTGTCACCCCCACCATGAATCCCAAGCTACTTGCTAGCCTTCTAGTAAAGTACTTGAATTTGTAACCAAAGCATCAAATAAGCTCCTAAGAGAAGCATGTATGCACTTTTGCATGGTTGAATCCCTAAAAGTATTTAGGCATAACATGCATATACTTCCAAGATTTGCAAAATATGTATAATTGTATAGCCCTGAACTACACAATTTGCTTTCATAGTTGTTGTTTTGGATTTTTGTATACAAAGTAGAATATTGTTTAAGATTCTTGCATTATTGAACTTCATTATATTTTTGGGAAAAAAATCCAATTTTATGTTGGCTCTGCTATGATTAACATAGATGATTTCTTTATTTGGCTACTATAAGGCCCTAGAATAAGTTTCAAATTTTGTTACAAATTCATATAAACTTGTGGAAGGGATAGGATTTGGATTTGATTGGTTCTTTCATACTTGCGATTGTGTTTTATTATTTCTTTTATACTTCATGAATTGACATATAAGTAACGAGGCTTACTTCTTAGAAATATATGAGTTAGTGTAAATTTTTACTTATGACGTTGGGAACATCTCAATTTGCTAATATCTTGTTTTTTTATATTGGAGGAGTTATGTAAATCTACGATCATTTTTTCACTCTCTAAGCAGGTTTTCTAAAATGTTGTCTCTGAAGGGCAAACTACACTTGGCAACTATGGGAGAATATTTGTGATATCTATGACGAGCAGAGTTCTGCTTCACAAATGTATTGGCTAAAGCAACTCATGGACCTTCGTATAAAGGGGCCTTCCATGTACACCCACTTAAATGAGTTTCATTCTATTTTAAACCACTTGTCTTCCCAAGGGATTAAATTTTAAGGAAAATCTTCCTCCCTTGTTCTTGCTAGTAATATTACATGAGTTATGGGACACATTCTATACTGCTATGTGTGCAAATATGCCAACTAATGGACTGAAATTGTAGAGTGTAGAGAGTGCACTCTTGAATGAAGAGGTTAACAGAAAGAATGTTGATGCTTCCCGTAGTTATTATGCTTTGACAGTCATTAGAGGCAATAATGGTAAGAGTGATAATGACCGCCATGGGGAGAGACTCTCAATAGTCTTGTTCTTAGTCACATGGATAGTCTCATAGCCATAAGTCCGTATTGACTCGTCATTATTGTAGGAAGCAGGGCCATATTTGGCCACGGTGCCATAAAATGCATGATGATAAGCACAAGGAAAAGGAAAATGAAAAAAATGTAAGAAAGGAATGATGATTGCAGCATTGTCCCTAGTAAGTAGCATCAAGATCGAAGATATTAATATCATGCAAACTAATTCTAATGATGATTATATACTTGCAACTTCTTCTCTCGATGTTTCATAGCTGACCGATACCTCATCCACCTATGCTTAGTGTTGACCGATTGATCCACATGCTTCATTTCATGTCACCCCTCATCAAGAGTGGTTCCACTCCTATTGCAACATGACAAGATCTATCAGATTGGGTAATGACTTAGCATTGGATATTGTTGGCACTTCAGATGTCGAGCTATAATTTTCTCCGTGTAGTATATTTCCTTTACATTATGTATACCATGTTCCAACTTTGACTAAAAGCCTACTTTCTGTTGAATTGTTGGATGATGTAGGTTATGTTATCTCTTTGGGTGATTTCTTATGGAAGATTACCCGTTGTTGTGGGAATCTTGTCCAGGCACGAGGTGCCAAGTCTAGCACTCTTTATCCCTTACTTGTAGCTAGGTTGATCAACCATGTTTTGGTAGTGGCTCCAATACCACATGTATCGCTATGGTAGTGTCGCCTTGGGCACATGTCATTGAGGAAATGAAAATGCTTACCCATTTGCAATATCTTTTGTCCCTTAACTTTAAGTGTTTTGATTCTTGTGATTATTGTCTTTATGGCAAGTAAATCCATAGTTTGTATAAGAAGTCTCACATTACACACATGGGTGAGCCTTTAGCTCTTGTTCATTCTAATGTTTATAGATCTATGCCTTGCAAGTCATTAGGTAGTGCAAAGTATTTTGTTACCTTCATTGGTAATTACTCACATAAGGTCTGGCCATAATCCATAAAGTAGAAGTTGAAAGTATTGGCTGCGTTTCAATGTTGACTTACTCTTGTTGGCTTTCTCACATAAGGTCTGGGCATAACCAATAAAGCAAAAGTTGAAAGTATTGATTACCTTTCAATGTTGACTTACTCTTGTTGAGAACCAGTCTAGGTATAGACTAAAATGCCTACAATCTAACAATGGAAATGGCTATGTATCTAAAGCCTTTGAGCAGTGTTATTATAAGAGAGGTGTTAAGCATTGCTCAATTGTCCCATACATCCCAACACAAAATGGTATGGCTGAGCGCATGAATAGGACAATTCAAGAGCATGTTTGTAGTATACTTAGCAAGGCAAGCTTACCACAACACTTCTGGGTTGAGATAGTTACTACTACCATACATTTGATTAATTAACCCCCATACACTACTCTTGACTATCAAGTTGCAGAGAAGGTGCAGTCTAGAAAACCTCCATCATATGCTCATTTACGTGCCTTTGGTTGTGAGGATTTCCGCTATGTTTCCAAAGACAAGCATAATAAGCTAGATCCTATGTCCATGAAATGCATCTTTAATAGTTCTAGGGATGCAAGTGAGATAGGCTATCGCCTATGGGATCTGCAAGCTTAGAAGGTCATACATAGCCATGATGTTGTTTTCCATGAGAAAAAAAATCATAAGTAGTCTAAGCGGATTGTTCAGGTGCACATGATGATATTTCAAGAGGAGCCTCCTTTTACTGTATAGCTAGTTCGACATCCTATAGTAGCTGATTCTTTAATGGCATAGGACCCTCATGTTAGACATGGTGTAAAAGCCACATCCTATTTTAAGGTGATCTGCTCTAGAGATAGACATTAGTCTGATCAGTTTGTGTCCTTTGATGGATTATGTTACGGTGACAAATGTTGGTGAGTATCTTGCCTATGATGAGGCCATGTGGCAAGGTAATAGTCACTCTTGCAAGAGGGCCATGGAGTAAAAGTATGACTCATTGTAGAAAAATCATACATGGAATTTGATTTTTTTACGTAGTGGAAAGTGTGTTTTCCCATGCAAGTAGGTGGATAAGTTGAAGAGTACCCCTGGATGCCCCAAGAGTTGCTAAGGATCCTAAGAAAGAGCATGGTGTGGACTTAGATAAACTCTTCTCTAGTATCATCAAGATGACTACCCCATGCCTGGTATTGGCTTTAGTTGTGCAACTAGATTTGAACCTCTATCAAAAGGATGTCAATACGATTTTTTAACATACGAACTTGCATCATGAGACTTATATGCAATAACCTAAGGGCTTTGAAAAAAAGATAGGGAACACCTAGTGTGCAAGTTGAGAAAGAGTTGTTATGGCCTTAAGCAAGTATCTAGAAAATAGTATAAGTTCAATGCTTTCATACATTCACATGGATATACTCACACTGATATGGATCCATGTTTATACACAAAGAAGGCCCATGATAGCAGCCTTATGATCATGGTACTCTATGTGGATGATATATTGATTACTAGGAGTGCTCATGATGAGCTAGATGCCTTAAAAAGTCAGCTCAAGAAAGAGCTTTGAGAAGGACATGGGGCAGGCCTCTCATATTGTTGGGGTACGCATCATACACAATCTCTATAAGGGGCTTCTTTACTTGTCGCAAAAGTACATCAAAAATATCCTTTAGCAATTTCACATGCACGATGTTAAGCCTATTGGTTGTCCTTTACCTTCTCATGTGAAGGTTAGTCAGGCTTAATGAGCAAAAGGCCAAGATGCCCAAGATCCCTTATTCATCTGCAATGGGCAATTTGATAAATGACATGATAGCCAACATCGTAACATAGCATTTGCAATGGGAGTTGCAGCATGCTATATGGCTACACCTGGCATGTGGCATTGGGATGTTGTGAAGGATATCGTCAGGTACCTTAAAGGCACTGCAAATATGTGCATATGTTATAGTAGCTAGGGTAGAAGAGTGGTGGGGTACATTGACTCTGATTATGCAAGACATGTAGAAAATAGGAAGTCCAACTTTTGCTATGTCTTTATCTTTGCTAGAGGTACTATTTCTTGGATGTCTAGGTGCAAAAATGCATGGCCCTACTATCCACTACAGAGGCAAAGAATGTTGTAGCCACTAAGACTCCTAAAGAGCTCTCTGGTTAGACTATCTAGTTGCAGACCTCAGTATTACTAATATGGTCCCTATATTGCATTCGAATTCTATTGAGTGCTATTGAGTTGGCCAAGAATCCAATCTTCCAAATGAAGACAAAGCACATTAAGATGCATTACCGCTTTATCAAAGAGATCATTGAGGACAAGTCCATTGAGTTGTTAAGATCTCAAGTGACCAAAATCCTACATATCTAATCACTAAAAGTTTCCCAGCAAAGCATCTTGCCTTCCTTAGGAAGCTAATGCAGATTGGATGAGATGACGTCTTTCCTTGTCTTATTGCACTTTGTACTTTGTCAATTTTTTCTTGTTCTCCTCACTAGGGTAAAGACGCAGGTGTCTATACCTTCCGTGTAGTACTACACTAACAATACTCACACACCTATACACTATGGTGAAACTAGTTGAGGATGTTAACCCCACTTGTTTTGAGGACGCTATTGGTCATGCTCATTGCAGCCATCACTGTCACTTCATTCTTTATTCTTTCAATGAAATCTAAATAAGGGAAGGCCAGTAACACATTGACTATTGGAGTTTCCACATATTGAGTCTCTCTTACTCTCTTGCTCCATCTGTCATAATTGACTCCTCAATCACTTCCACTTGCACGTGCTCTCACTCGAGCTTTTCGCTTCAATTATTAACATAATTTCAAATCATACCATATTTGATCTCTTGCTTACCTGGCTTTAAGCATTCTTGGTGGACAACCTCCAAATTGCTTATATTTCTATGTGCCATCCATTGGGAGGTCTCTAATTTAAGCAAGACATGCTTCTCTCCTTCGCTTATTACTCGAATTTCCCTTGTGTACTTGTTGAGCTTTTATTGGCATTCACTTGACTTGCTTTCCAATCTCCTTAGTTGTCACAACACACACACACACACACCCTTTTTTTTTCTTTTTAAGCAATTAACTTGGTGACGCTACTAACAATGTAGAGTTCTCTTGTCATCTACAAATTGGTAAGGCAAATATTGATTGGGATCCTCTAAAACCATCACTAGAATGCAAGGACACTCAATAAAATTTGTCTCAACTCCATCTCTTACAAAGGCTCAAGATCAAGGTATTTTCCTTTTTTAGATACAGTTCAAATATGAAAGCTATGAACCGAAGCCAATGAAGCAAGGTTGATACCAAGGAAGTCCTCACATGTTTCACACATGAATGCACAAGTAGAGTATAAGTCTAGCTTAAAAAGAGACGATGACATACCCTCAATTATGAAGAAAACACAAGAAAGAGGTAAATCATTGCAAGTCTTGAACAAAAAAACTTATCCAAGGTAGACACCTTCAAATCTCCTCACCTAGCACGAGAAATAATCCCCACAACACAAGGATGAAGAAGTTTTAGTGAATGTATATTAGTTGTAGGAGTAAGCCATAAAGTTTCACATATTGAGAACCAATGACTAACCTCCAATGCACCATAAGAGAGATCCAAATCTGAAAAGTAGATTAGAAGGAGTAGACATGGAGGAAGAATAATAATGATCCAAGATCTAATTTGAAACTTTGAAGACACAATCTCCCACTAACAACCTATAATAATCAAGTAACTACACAATAAAGGGTGGGGATCACTCACACAAGCACACATAAAGAAAAAGATCCATAGCTAATCTCATTTAAAACCTAAGCATAATCCATGAGGAAGCGATCATCCACACATGGAACACACTCCTCAACTTGTATGACAACATCCTAGCAAATTGATAACAAGGAAATAGAACTCAAAGTAATCGGGTTCCCAACCACATCTAAATATCTACATCTTTCCATATTAGAGCCAATCTAATGCTCCTCTAAGAAACAAGCACTATGTTTAGAGAACCATGTGGTGATCTCATTGCTATTGTATAATCCTCTAAGATCAAGAAGCTCCATCATACATAAACTCTACTAGGCACAATTGCTAAATCTCTCATAACAGTCTAGAGATCTCTAGAAACCCATACAAAAGAACACAATACTTGACGATCATGAAGTCGTCCCCATCAAGACAATCACACAACTTTGCCAACAGCCATGCTCCAAGTGATGGTGAAGATTATGGCATATGCAACGGTGAATACTATCAACGAAGAGATAAAGGGAAACAAAAGAGAGAAGAAGATGCATGAATGTGTAAAATATGTGGCAAGAGGTGGGGCTCCAACTTAGTAAACTCTATGCACACAAGAGTCTCACGAAAGGCTGGGGCTTGAATAGATAATTCTGAACATGCATCAAGATAGACCACCTCCTCTTATAAAGAATTCAGAGTGTTGATCATCCCAAAGTAATTGACGACAATGGGTCTCGAAGATGAAGAGTCAAATCCTCCATACTAGACCTTTAATGTGCCAAGGCCACCCACAAAGAATAGCCTCGTGTATTGTCAAGTCTCAAAGTAACTTCACAACAAACCCAAATGAATAAACCTTTACCCATAGTATATGATCCACACCAACTACATATTAGTATATTACAATCCTCCTACTTAATTACACCTCTCTAAGAGTACAAGCTCCTAAAGAATATTATAAATGCACTAAGAGAACAAAAATACAGAGTAAGGAGACTCGCCATCAATATCTACTAAAAGAGAATCTCTATTTCTCCAACGTGGCTCTACCATATACAAAATCTATAAGATGTCTAGTCTTGGGCCTTTCTAGTGCAAGTATTGTAAGAAATCATGAACATATCAACAAATAAAGCTCCTAAAATAACACCAAGTATGGGCATGGGCATTCACTAATCGAACATAACATACTTTAGAAGGAAGCAAAATTACTTCCTTGAAAAGGCTAACTATACTACTTGCCAAAAACACAAAAGAACATAAGACCTGGCACCACAACTAGCAACCATCAACCGAATGATCTACCTAACCACTAAAAGGCCACAATGTGTAGAGATTGTCAACTAAGTATGCCATATAACATCAATATATTTGAATGACTCTCCCCCAAGTAAAAGAGATATGAGCTCATGGTTCTTCTACTCTGGCCCAAAACTAAGCTCTCACAATCAAGCACCAACACCAATCCTCATAAAATGATCTTCAAAGAAAACCAAGTCAATCAAATATATCCATCCATGCCGATCAAGAAGAAGGATAAGTAAATCCAACAAGGCTCAACAAGCTAAAAGCACTCAAGCTTGCTTCATAAGAGGATAAGGTAGTCATATTCTTCTCTTAGCACACCCAATACAAAAAGACGATCTATGTTGTACATATTGAAAATTTGAAATTGGCCAAAGTCAATGTACTTGAAGAAGAGAAATGTCAAAATACAAGGCAAAGGGTCTCATGAATATCATCTAAGACACAAGCATGTATACCATGGCTCTAGCTCTAACTCTAGCTCATAAGCAATGGTGTGGATCACTAGCTCTCAACTTTGACTCTCAAGTTTTGCTAATGCTAACTAGCTAACATGCATATACCTTATGTAAGGCTTAGCACCAATACATCTCTCACCTGAAGTGTAATTACAAGGCCAACCCTCAAACTCTCCCAATCCACATTCATAGATCCCCCCTATAACAAAAACCACCTTTGTCAAAGAAGGGCCTCATCACTCTCAACAAGTGCCAACAACTAAAATCTCATTAGCCATTGGCTCGAAGAAGGTATTGACCACCACCATAAGCGAAGATAAGCATGCCAAACACCTACGTCTAATTGGTTAATTGAGAGAGATGCCCAAGGATGTGTAACAAACTCCAAAGACTACTCATCATCAAAGATAGTCCCAAAAGCTTCTAAAATAAACATCCAATTACACTCCTGATTTTTCTCCAATTGTCCTGGTATCCCTATGTACACATGCGCTTTCTATCTTATTTTTAGGATTTTTTTTTATGTGAACATCCTTTAAAAGTACAATATAATAGTATTTAAGCATTTACATTTTATCATTCTCACATTAGTGAATAACATTCCAACACTTCTCTCTCTTACTTTTCATTGGTCTCTGTCTGTGTGCTCACACATATGCTCAAGTCCAATAGTAGTATCAAAGCAAGTTTGATAAGCTCTAAAGTTGTCACCACTATCTAAATTCAACCACCAAGGTCCTTCAAATTTATCGAAATCCAACTACCCCAAGTATTCAATGTACTTGTCTCTTTGTATCAAGTATACAATGAAACACATATTGTCTATTTACTCAATTAGCTTGAGATTAAGCACAATTAAAGGAGACTCTTCGAAAACCTACATCACCAAGGATCAATGGCTTCAAGGAACTCATCCTACATTCATCTCTAAGTCTACAATCTTGAGCAATTCACTAAGTTCTTACCAAACCTTTACCACCACTATTCATTTGTTAAACAAGGATAATGCTAATGGCTACTCATTTCATGAGTTTAGTATTATTACTACTGCAAAAGAAGCCATCTCAAGTAAATTGCTCAAGTATGGTCTTGGTAAGTTAAACATTAGCAATCAACCATAAGAACAAAAAAAAGTTAATGCAATTGTCATGTCTAGAGACAAAGGACAAGGCAAGTCCATCTTCTAACTCTAATGTTAATAATAGCAATAGTAAGAAGTCAAAAACATACAAATTGCAACAAAAACAACCATGTATTTGCGAAATGCTAAAAGTACTTACCAACAAGAATAAGTCACGCCCAATTTTACTCCAACAAGTGAAAGCTAAATGGCCAAAATTCCCACATGTCCTAACATTGTTCTTATGAGTTAACAAAAACCAAAGCCCAATCAAATTGTTATGCGAATGGAACGACTAATAGACGATCATGGCTGTGAGTCAAGTGCATCGAATGTCTTTAGTGAAGTTAAGGATATGATCAAGTCCTAACATTGTTCTTATGAGTTAGCAAAAACCAATGCCCAATCAAATTGTTATGCAAATGAAACGACTAATAGACGATCATGGCTGTGAGTCAAGTGCATCGAATGTCTTTAGTGAAGTTAAGAATATTGACATGATTTTCGAACAATATCGACAAATAGCTGTTAATGTCAATTTTCTTAAAAAACAACAAAATTTGATAAGAAGTAGATGCCTTGAAGAGAGTGTACCATCAAGATTTAGTTGTAAATGGTATAACAACTAGCACTATCCTAGAAATTGTTCAAACTTCAAATGCGACATGTGGAAATTTTGGCCATTTAACTTTCACTTGTTGGAGTAAAATTGAGCGTGACTTATTCTTGTTGGTAAGTACTTTTAGCATTTCCCAAATACATGGTTGTTTTTGTTGCAATTTGTATGTTTCTGACTTCTTACTATTGCTATTATTGACATTGGAGTTAGAAGATGGACTTGCCTTGTCCTTTGTCTCTAGACATGACAATTGCATTAACTTTTCTTTGTTCTTATGGTTGATTGCTAATGTTTAACTTACCAATATCATACTCGAGATTTACTTGAGATGGCTTCTTTTGCAATAGTAATAATACTAAACTCATGAAATGAGTAGCCATTAGCATTATCCTTGTTTAACAAATGAATAGTGGTGGTAAAGGTTTGGTAAAAACTTAGTGAATCGCTCAAGATTGTAGACTTAGAGATGAATGTAGAATAAGTTCCTTGAAGCCATTGATCCTTGGTGATGTAGGTTTTTGAAGAATCTCCTTTAGTTGTGCTTAATCTCAAGCTAATTGAATAAATAGACAATATGTGCTTCATTGTATACTTGATACAAAGAGACAAGTACATTGAATACTTGGGATAGTTAGATTTGGATAAATTTGAAAAACCTTGGTGGTTTAACTTCACTAAAGACATTCGATGCACTTAACTCACAACCATGATCGTCTATTAGTCGTTCCATTTGCATAACAATTTGATTGGGCATTGGTTTTTGCTAACTCATAAAAACAATGTTAGGACTTGATGCTTAGCCTCCAACATTTGGTGAAGCCAACTGACTCCTTCATTGCACACACAATATCCATTGATGGCGAAAGTCAAAGTTATATGTTACTTTGACAATAGTGTCCCAAAGCACACTACCTCAATTAGGCCATTTGTCTCATTGCAAGAGGCACCCAAAGAGGTCTATCAATTTGCCCCTCAATAACTACTTCTGAAACTGAAAGCATAGCTAAAGTTACTATCATTATCGCAATCAACCATAAGAACGAAGGAAAGTTAGCGCAATTGTCATGTTTAAAGGCAAAGCATTATGCAAGTTCATCTTCTAACTCTAATATCAATAAGAGCAATGGTAAAAAGTCAAAAAGATGCAAATTGCAACAAAAACCACCATGTATTTGAGAAATGCTAAAAGTTCTTATCAACAAGAATAAGCCACGCCCAAGAAATGATTGTTGTTTCAAATCCATCAAATGCAAAAAAGCAAAAGCACTTGTTGCTCATTTGGATATACATAAATTTTATGCACTTATTGTAAATTGGAATGTATTTAGGTTTAGAGGTAACTTATAGGTGCTCTGAATAAAGAAAAATATCATTTGATGTCAATCAATATTTATGACAGTTTTATGATTCACTTTTATACAGATAATTATAGAGCACACTAGAGTGCACATTCAATAACGAGGATGATATCATTACAACAAGCATATTGTATAATGGACTCTACTAACTAGATTCCTATGAGAAGTTCCAAGGATGCTTCAACAATTGATACCAAAGTTGTTCGTAGCATTAAATTATTGCCATGCCTACTTCGATTTCTAAATTAATGCAAGTTGCTTTGTCTTAAGATCAAAAATATGATGCTTCATCCTCCGTTCTTAAAGCACCAGTCCAAAAACGAATTTGAGGATCATTTGGTTAGAAAAACCCACACAAATTATCAAGCACCACTCCTAATCATGTTGGTTTATACTTGAAAAAAACGCATTTGCCTTCTTTCCCAAAAGGTGAATCTATACAAGCTAATCAAAATCGAAACTTGTTCACATTGATATTTATGATCTGAATAATCCATCGATTGAGGTATACTTGTATTTTGTTGAATTCATTGATGACTTGGCATACCATTGTTGGGTCTTTCCAATGAAAGCTCAACTTTGATGTCATTGCACGCTTATATGCTTCTTGGCCATGGCTGAAAATAGCGGCTGATTGCAAGCTTGTCACTCCCCGTAGTGATTTGAGATGGTGTGGCTGAGTTCATGCATGTGTCGTAGTTTTTAGTAAAAAGCTCAATAGGTGTGATTAACAATGCACTTGGTTGTGAGAGTATGTAGAAACGCAAATATACTTTTGTCAGGGCAAGAGCTATGTCACAATCTAGCTTCCTAGACTTACTCATGTCATAACCATATACAGCTGTATAGCTTGCAATATACTTTGCTTGATTCATTAATAAAATAATTATGTGTTACTTTTTATAGAGCTTATACCTAGCTAGACTTGGCAAGTACACAAGAGCTTGTCAAGCTCAAACATGGAATGCTCATGTTTGAGCATGACAACCAAAGTTCAAAGTGTATTAGGCCTGAGTTATAACAGACATAATTTCAATATTCCACAACCCAAATGGAACAAAAATCCCATAGACCACATGCTCAAGCACATCCAGATAATTAGCAGAGGCTTACCATTTTAATATCAGGTACCCAGGTGATACAGCACCCCCAGCAGTCTGAGCAGTAACACCACATGATTTTGTAAGTAAAGCCACCATCATTGAAGGATGTTAAGAAATAATATCAGTTGTCCAGGCTGCTGCTAGCCCACAGAATATGATCATCCCAGAAAGACTGGTCACCTTGATGAAGAGTAGAGGCCCCGTGGATACAGAATCTATTATTGGTCTCAAGACATGTATAAGACAACACTTTCCCAAAGTGGAACCAGTAATGAACCTTCATGTGGGCAAAGTGTTGCTTATCAAGGTAACATTAGAATAGACAGCATATTTGGTTTTAAGATCAGAAACCACGTACTTTGAAGGGGCACTGTAGAATGGAGTTGTGACTTGCCTGCAGTATGACAATTGTTTAAATCATGAGTACTATATCACCACTGCGAGGAAAAATCCAAAGCGGTTGTCTTTATGTTGGGATGTACCTTTATATACATGTTTCCAATCTTCATATTATCAATGTGTCAGCTTTTGATTGTGTATCCATGAAACAGAGTTCTGACAAAATGGAATAAATCCTCCACCTACTACAAGCAAGCACAGATTTTATAGCCTTGTATAAACCAAGCATTGTTGGAGACACTCCATCACAAACAAACAAATACATCCTTCTGTGACTACTAAGCCATGAGAAATCAACAGACATGAATCTAACAGAGCCTATCTATGAAACTACATCCTAAGAAACATACAGGGTCAGGAACCTAATTGTCAGAGACAGAACCCCTGCACTGTTAAGGCAGCATTTCTTCTCTTTAACCCTTCCTGAATGATCCACACTACAACTTAGATGCTACATTCAATGGAACTCCTATATTGCTTCAGTATTCTCCCTTGAAATCTGTCACCTACAAGAGATTACAAAGGAAACTTTCTTGTCAGAACCTAAAGGAGCAGATGCTTTGTTTCTGACAAGGTCCTGAAGTTTCATAACTCAAAGAGTCTTGTGAGTACCAGTAAAAATGGCTTCATCCAAGCAGGGGAAGCATTGTCTGACTCTCAAGGCTATCTTGGACAGAAAGCTTGGTTGAGAAAAACAAATAGAAAGAACAGTCACGCCTGTGAGAGACACACAAAAAATGGCAACAAGGAAGCAATCACATGCACAAGAATGAGCATTCATCCATGTTCAGTTAGATTTGAAAGTGAGCAAAACAAAACCAACCTCTTGCACCTAGAGTTTCCATCCCATCAAAATCGAAGCCCTTACATCATTGCCTGAGAAAAGAAGTCGTTAGTGTTTCTTAACTTCACCCAAGGCTTCCTAAACCAATCGAGATCCATAATCAAATAGTAGAAAGACTAGTTTTTGGCTTCAAAACTTGTATAGAAAATCAGTTGAAGTCATTAAGCTAGCCAAGCTTATCAATTGAGAAAAACACTTACTCCAGAAATCTGCAAATGCTGCTTCATTTTCTCGGCTACAATAAATGCCATTTCCTCCAAGCCACTAACAAGATGGGCCCTCCCAACATTTTCAACCCTCCTTTGTGTAGGGTGGGAAAATTCATCCAGGATGACGGCAAATTTATCTGGCCTCTGAAGAAGCTGCTGAAAAGTGGGCTGTAGCTCATAACATTGCTCAAAAAGTGAGCGTCTACAGAAAACGTACAAACCCAGGCGGGCCCTGGACATAGCAACCACTAGTCTACGAACATCTCTAAGGTGCCCAACTATTCGAGTCCGCACTAAAGATAGAAGTATATAATCATTTTGCTGTCCCTGAAATTTGTCCACCGTTGCTATCTGCACAAACATGGGCCACTGCCACCAGTCAGCTTCTGTACATATGTTAGATCATTAAAGGATGTTGCACTGCTCAAGGAAATACTTGAAAGAAATATAGGAAATGGGCATCCTAATTTCCAGGTGCTACTCACTTTATTGGGACGACCAAAGATCGGAAATCTAGCACATCGTTTCTCAATCACATCACGTATTAAGTGCTTCTGCCCATTATATGTACTCAAAATTGAAATCTTGTGAGCAGGATAACCCAGCAGCCGCATGTATTGGTAGACACTTACTATATATTCTGCTTCTCCAAGGTTTTGATAGAACCAGGGGCTGGGTTCAGATTCACCTTGGCCTCCATAGTCTGGAACATCAATGAGTTGGTACTCGTATGCAAAGCCAGCATTGGCTAGGTGAAAAGTTTGCTGCTCCTTAACACACGGTAGATCACCTAAATCTCTGTATCTCCAATTATAAAGCTTTGCAATGCTTGCTCTTGCTCTGCCTTGAGCATTGAGTTCCACATACGGCACTCCTAGACGTACAAACCTTGTAAACAAACTCTGATCCATATGGCTATATTTCTGAAAGGCCATGTTTTTCACTACTGGAGGCAGCTGATGATGATCACCTATCAATATACATCTTTTAAGCCGTGAAAGACCATCATCTTGTCTTTGCAAAAGCATAGGGATAAATGTTTCAATTTCCAAAATCTGTGCACTCTCCTCCATAAGCAAATTGTCAAATTTGAAGCCCAAACGAAGGAAGTCTCGCCTTTTCAATGCTGCATGAGTGCAAGTCATGGCCACTATCTTTGCCTGCTTTGTCATTAGATAATTGGCCCTATCTGCAGTTGATTTCAGAAGTTCAAATGCTCGGCATTCTTCCAACTCCTGAAACATCGTTCTCAAGTGACGAAAGCATCCTTTTGCTGCCCGCATATCCTGCTCGTATGAAAGACCACTGAATACAGGCTGAGGCGTGTTTGAAAAGAACTCTTTAAAGGGAAACTTGTCCTGGACTACTGTAGGACTATCATGACTTCCTTCACAAGATGCAAGAAACTGCTCCCATCGAGAATAAACATGCAGCAGCCAGAAATGTGCAGCAGTCTCACATGTATAGCCCACATCCTCTGGGATGTGAAGTGTCCTAGCAAGGCGCTCAACCTCGGATAGAAGCTCCAAACGCCTGGCAAGCATTGCATTCACTCTTCCCTGTCGACTGAACTCCAAGTCTGTTTCTAGCTCTTGCTCTCCCTGCCCCAGCCTTAACAAATATCGTGCAGGTACATCCCTCTGCATGTTATATAAAGCACAAGATCAGAAGCTCTAAAGAGGGAGCAAACCATGAGTCTAGTTACTCTAACTCTACCAAGGAAATCATGAAGATCATAAAAACAGCATTTAAAAATGAGGCAGGCCTGCCAATATAAAATCCCAAACTTTTAAAGTAGACAAGAAAATCACTACACGTGCCTAGCAATCACAACTAAACAAATATTACAAACATTCACTGAACATTTCCATTAACAAGAAGAGCAAGTCACAAATATCTAGCTCAAGTTCAAGGGACTAAATGCAAGGCAAAAGATGCAGGAAGTTTACATGCACTACTTCCTGCAATAAGAATGGCAATAACTAGATATGTACACGTAGATTTCATCATTCATCTATTAAACACCACCACAGTCCACAGTAATCATTCTAATACAAAAAACCTATGTAAAAGGTAGTCGGTCATTAAATTACCTGCATAATTTTCTCGAATAGATCATTTAATGCTTGATTTGAGTGAGTTATAAGTAGCGTCCTTTGAGAAGGACAATTGTGATAGAGAACATTTAAAATCTGCACAGCTGTATCAGTCTTGCCTGTGCCAGGGGGACCAACAACCATTGTTAATCCCGGCTGCACTCCAGAAACAATTGCTCCAAGCTAAAAAACAGGTCAATACCAAAATAAGTGAATCAATCAGTCAACTTTGAAACTGCTCCAATCAAAAAGTAATCCTCCTCCCTCCCTCTCTCCACAAACCATTCCCACCTAAATCTATCTCCCAAGTTCCAGAAAAAGACATCCCCAAACAAAATGGTTTCAATTAACAACAGTGTCTAATCATCAAATACTTTTGAAGTCAATACTCAATCAAGCTTTATGGGGTAAAAAAGTAAATCAATCTGATCAGGTTTTACAAATGAAACCAGGATCAATGCTGTCGAATCATGGCCATAGTATCAAACATGTTGCCTGTTTGAGAATTCACATCAAAACTATCTTGAAAAAGTATTCTTGAAAGAATATATAAAGGATGAGAGTGGTGAGACCATAAGACAACAGATGAGATGGAGACAGTGAGAAAGAAAAAGATTGTTGACATAATTTTTTCGATGTGCAAGAGGGAGAGAATACAAGGAGAAATATGTGATTGCTAAACGGGGGTGTAGCAGAACAGCCACAGGGAGGGGTTCCTTTAAAGGCAGAAACAGGGCGGCTTTTTTTGGAGGGGGGAGGAAAGGTTTTGGGGGAATGGGAGGACGGGCCCTCATGTAGTCACAACTTTAGGGCAGAACCCTTAAACAGTCGGTGGCTTACTCCAAATAAAGGAGGGTTGAGATACAAATCAGTGCAGCTCATGCACATGGCCAATGAAGCAGTTGACCCACTTTTCCTCACAGATGACTAGATTGCCCTAGAACATGAAGCTTCAAGCCTATTTACCTGCCAGTCTGCCAGGTGTCAACTGCCTTGTGCCCAACAACCAGCCACCTAGCTCAGAGTGCTGCAGCAGGTTACTTCTGCCATGCCGCCCATATGCAAATCTCAGACAACCCAGAGAGGTTGCAGCACCACCTAGGTGCACTAGGTACCTTTTGCCAAGAGAGAGCTCTTCTAGACCAATGATTTTAATGCACTAGCTTCGAAGCCCCAAGATAGAGCTACTCTAGACTTGCTCTAGAATCATCTAGATAGCTAGCACTAGAGGGTGACATTGAGTACTGGTGTGCTCAAACTAACACATGGTTGCAACTACATATGCTACATATGGATCACCTGTATATATATATATATATATAGAGAGAGAGAGAGAGAGTACATGTGTAAGGGTGCATGCACACCCGAACACCGTAAAAGGCACGGTGACCCTTTATTCCCACAACCTCCCACCTAAAGGCAACGTGCCTGAAGGTAGAGAAAAGAATCAACTAAGTCTATGTATGTACAAAGCTGAAATACACAAATACTATCCAACCCCCATCATCTGGCAGCAATGAGCAAATCACTTTGCTGGAAGACCCTTCGTAAGAAGGTCTGCAGGGTTATCATCGGTATGTACCTTGATAAGCTCAATGCTCTTGCTGTCAAGTACATCCCGAATAAAATAATACTTCACCTGTATGTGCTTTGTCTTTGCATGAAAGACAAGATTCCGTGCTAGCATGATAGCACTCTGACTATCACAGTGGAGGATAGGAACCTTTATAATTTCAAGCTCCCTCACCAAATGTGAAAGCCATAAAGCCTCCTTGCATACCTTAATGGCAGCCACATACTCTCCCTCTATAGTGGACAATGCAACACACTTCAACAACCTCGATATCCAAGAGACTGCTCCCCCTGTAAATGTGAACACATATCCTAAAGTAGACTTTCTACAGTCAAGATGACCAACATAGTCTACATCCGTGAAGCCAATAATAGATGACTTCTCCTTCCCAAAGCAAATGCACAAGTCCTTTGTAATCCCTGAGAGTGCATAAATGTATCAAATTTATAATACCATTCTTGTGGTGCATGTTTCAGCCCATACAAACTCTTGTTGAGTTTACATACCATGTGCTCTTTCCCCTTTGCAACAAAACTCTTAGGCTGCTGTATATAGATTCCCTCATGTAAATCACCATGTAAGAAAGTTGTTTTTACATCTATCTATATGAGTTTCATATCTTCAGATATAACCAAGCCCAAAATGATTCACAAAGTAGTCATTTCGACTACAATTTAAAAAAATTCATCAAAATCAATTCCATGTTCTTACTTGTACCCTTTCGCAACCAATCGTGCTTTGTACCTTGGCAAAGAACCAAAGGTAACTTTCATTTTGTAAACCCATTTGCATGGTAGCAATTTCGTCCCTTTAGGCAAATGCACCAAATCCCAAGTGTCATTCTTCATGAGAGATTCCATCTCTAACAACATAGCCTTATGCCATTTCTTGATGTCTTTTCTGTCCATTGCTTCCTTGAAAAATGATGACTCACCACAATCTGTCAACGTGACATAATCAACCACATAATTAACACCAGGAACAAACCTATCTGGCTGTCTTTGCATTCTAGTCAATCTACGAACCCGATGATCAAGATTTTCTGACTGCTCAGCCTACAAATCTGCATTAACAGCTTGCTGTTCTGCAGGTTCAGCATGCTGTACACAGCCAGTTCTGGTTGTTCCAAAGGCATCTGTTCTTGCTGAAATTGTAATACATCATGGGCAGTATCTTGCTGATCATTTTCAGCATCATTCCCTCCATTTTTAGGGTCATTTACAGCAGGTATTTGCTGCTATCCAACGGGCTTTCTTTGCTGTCTTCCCGAAATACAATCCTTCTGACTTCCTCAATCTTTTCAAGTTATTTGTGCATACAATCTTCCCAAAAGATAACATCATTGCTACGTACAATTTTCCTTTTTTTGGGATCCCATAGCCTATACCCTATTTCACTCTCATCACCATATCCTAGGAAAATACATTTGCAAGACTTTGGCTTAAGTTTGCTACATTCTTCCTTGCAAATGTGCACAAATGCCTCACGGCCAAACACTCTCAAGTGAGCATACGAAGGTGGCTTACGCAACCACGCTTCTTACGGGGACCCCCCACCCCAAAAGACCTATTTTGTGGCCGATTAATCAAGTGTATGGCTACATAACAATCTTTGCCCAAAATCCATGAGATAAAGCAACATATGACAACATTGTACAGACCTTGTCTTGAATGGTCCTATTCATACGCTCTGCAACACCATTTTGGGGTGGATTGTGAGGGACAGTGAGCTCCCTTTTAATCCCTTTGCTGTCACAAAAGTCTTGAAAGGTTTTGGACACATATTCCCCACCACTATCAGAGAGAGAAGACACTTTAATGTCTTGCTGGTCTGATTTTCATTAAGTGCCATGAATTTTTTAAATTTATCCAAGGCCTCTCTTTACGACGGATTGGATAAACCCATACTTTGCGTATGGCATCATCAACAAAAGTAAACAGATACTTCTTTCCCCCTAAAGATAACCCTAACATTTGGCATGCATCCAAATGTAGCAACTCTAAGGGTGAAGACTTTAGAGAAATATTTTTTATGTGACGTTTAAGCATGTTTACCATACATACAATAGTCACATTGTTCAAAATCAACATACCTCAAATACGACAAATATTCCAAACAAGAAAGCACTTTCATTCCAGCTTGACTTATGTATTCCAACCGGCTATGCCACAAAGAAACACTTGGCTACTTGGTTATGGCGATTACATAGTCAAGCATGCTAGATACATACAAAGGATACAAAGTATTACTTTTAGGGCCCTTGGCAACAATGCGAGAGCCCTTACAAATTTTGCATTTGCTATTTCCAAAGGTGGTATGATAGCCTCTGTCATCTAGCTGTCGGTGCTTATCAAGCTCTTCTTGAGCTAAGGTACATGCCTCATTATGCAAAATGAACATGGAGCCATGCTGAATTCCAATTTCACACTACCAATGCCTGCAATTTGACATGCATAGTTATCCCTCAAGTGGATAGCACCACGTTCACCACCATTGTAGTTAGAAAACTACTCATGATGTGGTGTGACATGAAAAGACACACCTAAGTCAAGTATTCAAGTGTGCATGTCATCATCAAAATCTGCAATCAATGCATGTGCACTCAAAGAAGAAGCAAGGAGTACATCACCGTCACTGTCATTCTCATGAGTAACTACATTTACCTCCTCTATCCTCACACTGCTTTTCTTTGCAAGTTCGCTGTCGTTTTTCTCAACCTTGTTGTCTTCCGTGTTTTTGCTTTTGCCTTTCTCTTTCTTCAATTTAAAATAGTCCCATTTGTAGTGCCCTTTCTTGCCACAATGATAACACTCCACATTTTTTCCACGAGACTTGCTACGTGCTTTATTTTCAAAACTACCCTTTTGCTGACATTTGCCCCTAGTGTGCAATGCATTAGAAGACTTGTTTGTTGAATTATTTTGCATGTTGAGTTATTCCATCAGCAAAGAACTTTCCACATCAGAATATAACAGCTGAGCATTTGAGTTACTCAAAGCTGTCTTGAAAGTATCCCAACTTTCAAGCAAAGTGCATAGCAAGAAAGTAGCCTTGAACTCATCATCAATGTGGAAATCCAAAGCAATCAGCTAACTGAAAATTGAATTGAACTCATTCAAATGAACAAACATGGTTGTACCTTCCTTCACGCGAAGGTCCATCAACTTTTTCAGCTAATAAACCTTGCTGGCTGCACTTTTCTAAGCATACAATTCCTCAATTCTTTGCCACATTTCATATGTAGAATTCAACTTCTCAATGTTAAAGAGCAAGTTGTCTGACTCTTCTTGTTCCATACCTGCTAGTCTTATTCCCTTCACTTTGATGGGCTTCACCTATTTCTTCTACACCAAGACATTGTAGCACTATTTTTGCCATATTGCAAAATTGTGTGCACCCTCAAGCTTCTTCATTTGCAAAAGATTGTTGTTGTCACTGTTTCCAGCCATGATTTGCAGTACTAAATTAACTCAAACGTCAGCAAATGCAAGCCCAAATGTCGCACAAATGACCACGGTACGTTGCAAGTACCAACAGCAGTGAAAATCAAGAAATTTCAGATCTGCAAATTGATTTTCAGAATTAGAGAATGTCTGCTCTATTGCACTCCACAATCAATTTCAGCCTGATTTATAGGCCAATGCATCAATTGCATGTGAAATCCCCAAAATTCTGCTGCAATTTCTGTTCCAAATACATTCTCGGGCACAAATTTGACGATTGTGGTCAAAAGCCCCAAACTTTCAAAGGCAATTCCACCGAAATTGCATCACTACATGTACCCAAGTGCATATACCAAGAAATTCTTGCACAATTTGATGAAATTCTGCAAAAGCCCCAATTTTCTCGGGTCCGGTGTGCACAAATTTCAGTGAAATTGACAAAATCTCACTAAAATGTGAAAAGCTCCAAATTTCCCGAGCAAATGTGCACCAAATTTGCACTTTTTAAATCAAATTGTCCTGTTCTACATCAAAATTCCCAAATCCAAGAAAAGGCCCGAATTTTAGGCTAAAATTTTCACGTTGTGCTTACGCATGCAAAGGCCTGTCAGTGGGCTGAAGGTTTAATTTAGAAAACCTTTGAAATTATGAAAAATAATGAAAAATCTGTCATGTTACCTTGATTGGACTATTGCCTGCAATCTAAGCTGTCTAACGGACTACCTGATGCAGCCTGATGGTCTGACATAGTCTGACCGACTGTTTGACACAGCCTATCGGACTACGCAGTCTGACAAAACCAGATACCACCAAGTACCTATGCAGCATAATTTATAGAAACTTTTACCTTTGACATCTCGTGATCTCTTCAGGTCCCGGGCTCGTAAATTTATTTTAACTTCAGTTCCACCTCATACGTGCAACATTTATCTAATCATTTGATTAAAAATTAATCCACATGATAAATGAGGTTTCAAAAATACAAGTCCTCATGACAACCCTCCCCCTTGAAATCCTTCCAATCATCCTCGATTGCACTGCCAAATGCATCAAAAGTAAAGTATTAGATTGGAATTTCCATAGAGCATCATAGTCAACACAACATTGCGCACTGTTGTTCAACCATTCCTATGCCCAACATATGCTGAAAATTACCAACCAACATAACATAGCATAAGACTCACAAAGAATCTCAAAAACATTGCCAGATTAACATGTGATATATCCATTTCTCATGAGCTCAACTCATCTAGCAAAACCAGACCATAGCATACCATAACCAAGCATAAACCATGGCTAAAACATCAATGGCATCATAACATATGCTGTTGTTCATGGAACCAAATGTAAACCTTTGAAAAGTGAGCATAATCTGATTATAAACTGATCACTCGCTGATCTGAGAATTGATCACGAACTGTTGCAAATGTGACCTCAAACTGATCACAAACTCATTGCAAAAGCTCAGCATCAATCAATGCAAAACTGATCCCAAAAGTGACCATAAACGGTTCTCAAGCTGATCAAAAACTAAGTTGAAACTTATCAAAATTTTTGTCTTAAAATTGAGGCAAAATCCATGTTAAATTGATCATAAGCTGATGCAAAAGTACAGTTCTAGTGCCCAGGTGAAACTCATACTCATTAGCATACATCTCACAATTACTAGTACACTAAGTAGTAACCTCATGGCAAACATACTGTCAGCGTAGTACCTTGGATGCATGTTGAATACATCCGAGATCCACTACATGGGAGAGTTGTCCATAACCGAAGGAGTGCAAGTGCTACCTCCCCCTTGAGCATCAAGTAATACTCCGGACCCTTGCTCTGCTGAACTTGACGGAGCCTGAACTAAAGTCGGCTCTAACTGAAAGACATCTAGATAAAGCTGCAACAACTGAGGATCTAGCTTCCTGCCTATTGGGACAGTCCCTTGCAATGTGACCCTCCTGTTCACAAATAAAACATTTATTTGCAGCCATCAATTCCCTACGTTGCGCCAATGTTTTTGAGCCCTTTCTTTGTTGTTTTGGCCTCTTTTAAGGCTGATTTTCAGATCTGCCCCATTTATCAACCTTAAACAACTTTTTATTCGGCTTCTCCCTACTCTCTAGAAAGCTTGAATCCTTCCCACACAGCAAAGCATCGACTATAGCAACAGTCTCTATAAGCTAAGACATGCTAGACACGGTGGATTTTAATGCAAAAACCGTTGATTCCTTTAGGCAGCCCACAAACATATTTTTTCACTTGCTCATAAAGGAATACAGCGCGATAAGAAGTAATAGGCAGCAAAACTTCTTATTATATTGCTCCAAATTCTTACATTCCTTAGCATCCAACTTATTCCTAGATGTCATGATGTCCACCTCAAAGGTACTTGTCAACCAATTCCATGCAAACATTTGCTTGAATTGTACCCACGTTGACGGTGCTCTACCTTGCATCAAAACAGTAGACCACCACTGTAATGCATTCCCTTTCAAGAAAGTGGCTGCCTTTCAAATCTTAGAGGACTCCATGAAGTTCCCCCTTGAATAGGCTACATCAAACTACTGAATGAAAGTCAAAGCTTTTAGCCTATCTTGTACACCGCTAAAGGACTCAAACTTCACTACTTTTCCACCCTCATCATAGTCTTTTGTTGCTCCTTTGGGTGTCAAGTTGTCATACACTGGCTGCTGCAAAAAGGATGCATTTGCTGAATTTACATCAAAGCCAACGCCAAACGGAGCATTTGCATGACCAACATTCATTCCTTGAGCCCCATAAGCATTCGAGGGTGCAGATGCAATACCAAACATGCTACTTTGTGCCCCATGCAACAAGCCAATACTAGCATACATAGGGTTTTGCATATTTCCAACCATATGCCAATACATTGGGCCTTACACTCCATGCATTGGTTGTTGCATACCATAGGGATTTGTGCCATACATTCTTGTATACAATCCTTGTCCAACCATAGAATGACAAATCATGCTTCCACCAAAATATCCTGGCTACCCCATCATAGTATGCACGCCTAGCTATCCAAAATCCATTGGATTGGCACTTCCATGATGGCCTTGCATTTGCACTCCTTGCCTTGTAGATACCAACTGTTTTATTTCATTAGCATCATTGGGAGCTTCAAATGAAGGGTTTGGCACTATCATTGGTGCATCTTGCTGTCCCGAAGGTGTAGAAGATGACTTCTTCTTCTTCTTGCCTTTGATGTACTTCTTTAGAGCATTCAAAAATCGGCTAAATTGAGGATCCTTTGTCAATTCAGCAAAGAGATTTGCTGATGTCCTCATCCAATTCTTGAACTGGTCATCAAATTCCTCTTCACTTTGCTTGTCATCAACCTCCTTATGCCCTAAAGGCCGTGCATCTTGCCCAACAACATTTTCAGCTTGTTGTCCATAATCTGAGCCATGTCCAAGATCAGGCATTGCATTTACTTCATTCCCATGTGAACATTCATGCTAAGAGGCATTATCATTGCTTGAGTCCATCTCATTGTATGAAGACATGCTGTAATTTATCAACTGAGAGTAAATCAGCACAAAGCTTTGGCTTGCAATTAGATGCCTCAGGCCCACCAAATCAAAGGATTGACTACTATCCCAACAGTGGAACCATGCAACCAACCTTCCTTCCGAGGATGGGTGGTAAATCCCTGATTACAACTTAATTACAACAGTAAACAATTAATGCAAATCTGAAAATACAAATTCACCTACTGACCTTGGACAATGCACACCTGATTGGCCCCAAAATTGGCAGCCCTTTCAGTATTTCTTTAGCTTTATTGAAAAATAAGTTGATTTACAATGAGATTCTCTCAATCCCTTTCGGTATTCCAACTCCCCTTGCTGTTCAAAATCACCAGCAAGTCTTTAATCTGATTTGCCCCTTGATTCAAGCAATCAATTGGCCTTCACCCGCTTTGATTAAGATGGAAAATGCCCCAAATTCAATTATTTGGCAGTCCCTCCACTTGAATAGGCTAAAAACAGCTTCAACCCTGTTGAATCCAAGTCTTGGAGCTTCCAATTTCTGGCACGCTTCCCGAGGCTGCTACTAAACCCTAATTTCTGCTACAGATAAGGGGTTTACAACAAAGAAATCTGAAATTTCTCAAACTCTGAGGGTCCAAATACTGAGATCTTTGGAGCAAGGCTGAGAAATGGCTGGGAGATGAGAGGGAAAGCTGTAGAGAGAGAAAATTCAGAGTTTTGTCGCGAAGAATGATTGAAAATCAGTCAAATGCAGTTGCTGCCCTGCCACAACAGCTTGTTGATGCTGTCTCTTGCTGTTGATTGGTCTTCTCCTGCCCTTGGCAGCCTCAGAAGGTTCTCCAAAGGTTGCAAATCGGACCAGCAGCCTCTCCTCCCTCTCTCTTACAGGCTGAATTTATAAAAATGCCTCTCTCCAGTCTCTAAAGACGTTTTTCAATCTTACATGGGCATTTTTGGCAAGTGGCAGCCTTCCTTTTGGTGCCTTGAAAAATAATCTGACTAGCTAAAAATTAAATTGACTAGGCAACTTCCATTCTCAAGTGTCTGCGCCATCTTTGACCATCAGATTGGCGTTAGGTATCATTATATACCACTTCTCTAGTGTCACCAACTGACACTTATGGACAAATGGATGACCTAGGCCAACAACTGGCACCAGATACCACCAACTACTTGTGCGGCATAACTTATAGCAACTTTTGCCTTTGACATCCAGTGATTTCGTCGAATTCCATGCTCGTAAATTTACTTTAATCCCAATTGCACCTCACATGTGCAACATTTACCTAATCATGTGATTAAAAATTAATCCACATGTTAAGTGAGGTTTCAAAAATACATGTCCTCATGATAGAGAGCATTAAAAAAAACATAAGAGACAAGAGGGGCATATTTGAGCGTGAAGTTTTTAGGGGCTTAGGGCAGGGCAGATTGCTGCAAGTACATCAGCTATGGAGAGTACTTATTCATCTCTAACTCATGCACGGAGATAGAACTTGCTCCCTTTGGTCAACTCTCTCTCTGTTCTCAAAGGAAATGCTCAACATGATGGGCTGATTCCATCGAATGTACACTTTTGTGTTTTCTTTGCACTTCTACTAAGACAAGAGCATCATTGTCTAGGTTTAGGAACAGTTGATTGCTTCTCCAATGCAGGAACTAAAAAAAGTGATAACCACGCCACACAAGAACAGGGTTTTCCGCTCTGATTTAGTGCTATTTGTGGGACTGTTTTATTCTTGGAATGATGCCAGGGTCAAAGAGTTTGTAGTCTAACTGTTATGGAACAGATTTGGAATGAAATAAGGCTGAGAATAGGTCAAGAAACAAGTGTAAAACAATACATACAGAGTTTTGCAGATTGCAATTCTACACTTGAATTATTGAGTTATGCTCACACAAAGTGTTTTCCTAATTGGGATGTCATTTTAGATATGTTGTACTGTCCTTATGCAGCTGAAATTTACTCGGAAAATATTTCAGCCAACTGTTCATAGGTTTTGTACTTTGGAACATTTCTTTTTTTTTAATAACCTTCCATCTTTTAATTGATAAAGAAATACTGAGAGAGATGCCGGTCTTCAAGGCCAATCTGGTGTGGAGAGAGGGAGTGAGGACTCTATTTGTGTGTATATGTGAAAAGACCAGGTGTTAATTGAAGGAAGTACCACTTTATATGAGTCATAGATCGGTTGCATTCACAAACACCTCATGGTTCTAGCTCCTCATCCACCAAGCATACTTTTAATGACAATACTCATTTCAATAGGTCCAACTACACCATTTGGTCAAACTTGTTGAGTCATGCCTTAGACTCTCAGAATATGGGATTTAGTGCAAGGGTTGAAACCCCAACCTAATCTTGCACTTGTTCAATACGAGGTCGTCTGCTCATGGAACAATCATAACACCTTGGCTATTGTTAAGCTTATGCAGGGCTTATTGCTTGAGTTTCACTCTCAGCTTCAACATTTTGAGTTAGTATCCGAGCGTTTGGGCACACTTAACTGACCGCTATGCACCTCAAGATAGGACCCATCGCATCAATTTGAATCATGAGCTCCAAAACTTTAAAATCACAAACAATGATGACTTGAAAGTCAAGTTGGCTAAGTATCGACGTCTTCTCACTAAGTTCTCAACCACAAGGGCTCCTAAGTCCTATGACAATTAGGTAATCCTATTCCTTAACAAGTTGCCAAGAAAATATTTCCATTTTATACAACAAGTGATTTCACAACCTCAAATGCCTACATTTTATGAGTTTAAGTGCCAACTATTGCACTATGGGTAATTGTTCGATCAATTTCATAATACATCCTTAATAGAGGGACTCTCCTTGCATCTTCTCAAGAAGGGAAACAGAGCAAGGGCAAACAAAATTCAAATCACAATCAAAATCAAAATAAGGCTAGTGCATCCCAAGGAATCACACAATCGACTCTCAAACCTCGATAGCAAAATATACCTAAGAAAAATAGGTCTTGTAAACAATGTCAAAAGGCTAGTCATCATGATCATGAGTGTCAATCTAAGGCAAGAGGCACACAACCGAAATTCAAGAATCAAATCCCTGTATCCCAGTCAAGTAATCTCCAACAAGCGAAGCAAGGTGGTGGCAATCCCCGCAGGTGCATTGATGAGGCCAAAACCCCACTACCCCCGGTCAATCATCATAATCGACGAACTACTCAACTCCAAAAGGTTTGTCTGACCCGTATGTAGAGGCCAATGTGAGTCTCGTTCACATGTGCGAGTTGCCTCCAAACAAGGTGACCGCAAAGGCCCACTCGTCACAGCCGAGCACATCATCTCCTGCACGACTTATGGACAATGGAGCTACCCATTACATGACTCCTATAAATGACATTTTCATTCCTCGAGCCCAACCGGCTGAGAGAGTCTACACACTCCTCGATCAAGATTCAACCCCAAGGTTACGTTAGTTTTTCCACTGACCAAGATCCGACTTTGCGAAATGATGTCCATCATGTCCCCTAGCTTGCAATAAACTTGTTGTTCGTTCAACAACTTTCCCAATTGGAGCGGGTAATTTTCTTCACAATGATTACAATTGAGGTCCTAGACTCTCAGACTCGTTTAGTGATTGCTCGCGGCAAGGCACAACCTAATGGCCTTTACCACATGGCCCATTTTCTTACTGAGCCTTAACCACCACATGGGAGCCCACAAACTCTAAGCATCTTTGGTATTTTCGCTTAGGACATCTTGGCTATGACTTTCTTTACGAGCTATCACATCAAGGATGGTTGAGGGCCTTCCACACTTGAAACTATGTCAAGAGGTGTATAAAGCAGGTCAACCAGGTAAGCAGTATTATACACTCTTTCCTCAACAGTCTACCACGCATATTGAGAAGCCCCTTAGGCTCATTCATATAGATCTTTGTGGCCCCATATCCACTGCCATCTTGAATGGCATATTGTACATCTTTTTGATTATGGATGATTTTTCTCAATATATATGGATGTATTTCCTCAAGCACGAGTCAAATGCATTCACTTATTTCAGTGCTTGGATACTGTTAGTTCATAACCAGACTGGTCATCGTGTGGGTAATATGAGGAGTGATTCTAGTGACGGATTTACCTCCCATAAGTTCTTTGAGTTTCTACAAGAGCAAGGCCTTGCATGCCAACTTACCTCTACCAACTTCCCTACATAAAATGGAGTTATAGAGAGTAGCAACCGAATAGTCATGAATATGAAATGCTCTATGTTATTCGCAACAAAGATCCATGAGCACCTAAGGGATTAAGACTGTTAACACTTCAGTGCACATCCTTAACCTATGTCCAACTACAACGTTCCTAAAAGACTCTGTACGAGGCATTTTTTGGCTATTGGACTGTCGTTTCTCACTTCAAAAACTTCAATGGTCGTGCTTATACATACTCCGAATGAAAAGATAGGAAAGCTCACCCCTTGAGCTAATCTCTTGATCTTTGTGGGCTATTCTTCCAAAGTAAAAGCCTATCATTTGTTTGATCCTTGAAAGAACAAAGTAATCATTAGGAGCAATCTCGTCTATGATGAGAGGAACATCATACAATCTTCTGCTGGACAATCTCGTCTATGATGAGAGTGTGACAGCTGGACAAAGTGTGAGCAGAATGAAAATACGAATCGATAAGAGTGTACCAACAATAATGTGTTAATACACAAAGAATAAAATGTATTTATACTTAGGACATATAAAGGGTGCATTCACATGTACAATGGGCGTGTACTATACACGGGGGGTTTAAACCGGGCATTTATCCCAACAACCTCCCACTTAAAGGTCCGATGTGAACCTCTAGCTAACAAACTTCCACTAATCGTATGCAATGCTCGTGCTGAGCTTTGCTTAGACTTTTAGTGAGGATATCTGCACGGTTGTCTTGGGTTTTAATCTTGGTCAATGTGAGTTGACCATCTTCAAGAATCTGTCTGATGAAATGATATCACACATCTATATGCTTTATGCGTGATTGATACATAGTATTCTTAGCCAGATACACAGCACTCTGGCTATCACATCCCAAAACTGCAGTACCCATAGACATACTAAGATCTTCTACAAGTCTACTCAACCATATAGCTTCCTTAGAAGCTTCAGTAGCTAATATTTATTCAGCTTCAGTAATACTCAATGCAACAATGTTCTACAACCTGGAACACCAAGAAACAGCTCCACCAACAACTGTGAAGACATACCCTAGTGGACCTACGAGTGTCCAAGTCCCCTACCATGTCTGCATCACAATAACCCTTCAAACTAAGTGCACCTTGCCTATAGCAAATACTTTTTCTTTGTGTACCCTTAAGATATCAAAGAATACACTTGACAGCCTCCCAATGTGCTTTGCCAAGATTTGACATAAACCTACTAACAACTCCCACTGCGTGAGCAATGTCTGAACAAGTAGCAACCATAGCATACATAAGAGAGCCACAAGCCGATGCATAAAGAACTCCCTTCATAGCATTTGCTTCCACGTCATCTTTTGTGCTGTTGGCTTTGCTAAGCTTGAGATAAGGAGGAAAGGGTACCCCAAAAGGCTTAGCTTCAGCCATGTTAAATATGTCCAGTACCTTTCCAATGTACTTTTCTTGAGATAAAAACAGCAATTTCTGCACTCTATCTCTATAAATCCTCATGCCCAAAATATGCTCTACATTCCCCAAATCTTTCATGGAAAAGGCTGATTTCAACTGATTTTTGAGAGCATCCAAGCTAGTCTTCCTTTTCCCACCTAGCAACATATCATCCACATACAAAACAAGTATGATGGTGTTGCCATCTGTATCCTTTTTCATGTACAAGCAATGATTTGCATGGCTGCATGTAAACTCATGAGATAGCATAAAAGTGTCAAACTTTTTGTACCACTACCGTGGTGCTTGCAGCCCATACAGGCTGCGTTTTAGTTTACACACCATTTGCTCTTTTCCAGGAACTACAAAGCCCTCTAGCTGTTTCATGTAGATTTCCTCATCAATGTCACCATGCAAGAAAGTTGTTTTTACATCCATTTGATACAACTCTAAGTCCAGTACAGCAGTGAGAGAAAAAAGCACACATAGAGTGATTATCTTCACAATAGGTGAGAAGACCTCTTGAAAGTCAATCCCTTCCTTTTGTGCATACCCTTTGGCAACTAGCCTTGCCTTGTACTTGGGCTTCCCATCAACTGTCTTTACTTTGTACACCCATTTGCATATAGAGATTTAATCTCTTCTTGCATAGCAAGATCCCACTTATTGCTGAACCCACATGACTTGGCCTCTTTGTATGTAAGAGCCTCACACTCATCTGTAAGCATCACATAATGCAAGGAGGGGTCAAACCTATGCGGTTGCCTTCTTACGCGTGTAGACTTGCATACCCAATGATCAACATTTTCAAGAATTGGGTCTGCATCTAGAGGTATATTATTTTTAGCATATATTGGCTGTTGTAAAGCCATTTTCAGCATGTTGTTCATGCTCTATAGCACCTTCATTTTCATTTCTAGCACTTGCATTTTCATAATCAACAAGCCTATCTTGCTGTCCATGATCTCCTTGTGCTCCTATTTGCTGTCCATCATCATCTGATGATCAATTTCCCTGTGGTACAGCACCATGAGGCTCATTTTCTGAAGCAATAGGTGGCTGCAAACTCTGAAATTTCACCTTTTTCATATCTTCATTAGAGACTAAAGTACCTTTCAGCAATTTTACCTCATTAAACACAACATTACCGCTGCGAATAATTTTCTTGGACTGAGGTAACCACACTCTGTAGCCAAATTCACCCTCATCACCATAGCCCATGAAAATGCCTTTGGTGGATTTTGGGTCAAGTTTATTCCTCAGCTCATCCCTAACATGCACAAAAGCATCACACCCAAACATGCGTAAATGGTCATATGAGGCCAATTTGCCAGACCAAACCTCCTCAGGGGTGCTATTATTTAAGGACTTGTTTGGAGAGCGGTTGCAAATGTAGACTGCGGTTTTGAGTGCCTCTTCCCAAAATGCATGAGGGAGATTAGCAGTGGACAGCATGCATCACACTCTTTCACAAAAATTCCTATTATATCTTTCAGCCACCCCATTTGAAGAAGGGTTGTAAGGGGCTATAAGCTCCCTCTTAATACCATGCAAGTCACAAAAGGACTTGAATTCAATCTATGTGAACTCACCCCCATTATCAATTCTCAAGCATTTCAGCTTTCTACCTGTCTAAGTGGTCACAAATGCATGAAAAGTTTTAAAAACAGCAAACACTTCACTTTTCTTTTTCAACAAGTACGCCCAAATCTTCTTGGAACGGGCATCAATAAATGAGATAAAATATGCAGCACCACCCAACAATTTCATGGGCATACTATATACATCAGAATGCACTAAGTCCAAGACATTGGACTTATGAGAGACAACAGAGTAAAAGGAATTTCTTATTTGCTTTACAAACTGACACTCGTTACAAAAGTCAAGTTTAGAGCCTTTTCCATCAACCCTCTTCAAAGAGATAAGGACATCAAGTCCTTTTTGGCTCATATGGCCTAATCTCTTATGCCATAACTCCAAGTGGCTGCAAATTTCAGCAACTGCAAGAAACTTGCCATTCAAGGCTTTACAATGCAAACAATACAAAGTGTCCTTCTTGATTCCTTTTGCAATCAACATGGAACCCTTTTTTACTTTCCACAAACCACCACCAAACAATGTGGTGTAGCCATGCAAGTCAAGCTGACCAACAGATAGTAAACTCTTTTTAATACCAGGCACATATCTGACATCTTTTAACACAAGCTCTTGACCATTGTCTAAAGACAAGTGTACTGTGCCAATCCCATCAATGCTACATGCATGGTTATTTCCAAGATACACCTTTCCATAACTGCCTGCATTGAACATAACAAAACACTCCAAGCAAGGAGTTACATGGAAAGAGGCACCAAAGTCTACAATCCAAGTCTGAGTGACACCATCATCAACTAACAAAAGTGCATCAGTCACATCAGCCTTGGTAATTTACATATCCTGCATGTGACATACAAGGGCATCATAATCAACTGCATATAATACATCAGCCTCTGTATCTGAAAGCTTCTCTATGACCACACTAGAGGCCACATTGGCCTTTTCTTTGCCTTTGGTTGTCTCCCATGCATCTGTATTTTCTTCTTTCTTCTTTTTATCTCCTGCATTCTTCTTTATCTCTTGTTCCTTCTTGTAGTACCTGCAATCAAGTTTCTTGTGGCCCTTCCGACCACAGTGATAGCAAGTAATGTCACTCTTTTCCTTTCCTTTGCTCTTGCTCCTGTTTCTGTGCCCTGCATTTGCGTTTTTCTTTTCAGCCCTGCCTCTTACATTATAAGCTGAGTTGCTGCCTTCTCCACTAGACATACGTCTAATTTCTTTATTCAAGATAGAACCCCTCACCCCATCATATGAGAGATTGGGGTTAAAGCTGAGCGAAACCACAAAGGTTTCCCAAGTGTCAGACAGTGTCATGATCAAAAAGATCGCCCTCAACTTATTATCAAAGTCCAAATTTGCATCTTTGAGCTGATTTAAAATCCTTGTGAATGCACTAAAGTGCTCAACTGCAGGCTTTGACTCATCCAATCGCATATTCACCAACTTGCGCATTAAATGCACCTAATTAATAGGTGTGGTGATCTCATAAGTAGTTTTCAGCTTCTCCCATATTGCATAGCATGTATCTAAACCCTTAATGTCTGTCAAAATGTCACCAGTGACACCCATCTTTATGTAAGCCACAGCCTTTTTATTCACTCTAGCCCAATCTGCATTAGACATTAGTGCAGGTTTATCTTCCTGCAAAGCATCCTCACAATCCTTTAGGAATAAAATGCCCTACATACGGCCTTTCCAAAGATCAAAGCCATGACCATCAAAACGTTTGATCTCCATCAAACTCTTGATGTCTAAACTGGAAGAAGTTGCAGCCATTTTATTACAAACACAAGAGTAAATGCACTAATCTGCAGAAGCACAAGCTGAACCAGCAAAATACACTACTGTTCTTTCTCAACCAAAAATAAATCTCTGTTGTTTGTACATGAAACAACCACCACCCGGAAAAAATGCAGAAATTTACCAAAATCAGTGCAGCTGGTTGCCTACCCGCTGTTGGCGTCACGCTAGACCCCGTCGCTACGCGCTAGCACCCGCTGGACCCAAACGACACACAACAGGCTCCACACTGGTCCTCCCGTGCGCCTACAACCTTCATCTCATGTTGCCTGGTCTCCCCGTTGACCTGCCGGCCGCTGGTTGCTAGCTAGTCTTCTACAAGACGTCCGCGATGGTCTTCTGCACGACGCCCACGCTGGTCTTCTACACACGACTTCTTCCTGCAAACTGTAGCCTGTCAATTGCCAGCCGTGTCACTGGTCCTGTCAAGACACACCTAACTTGTTGAGTAGTACTGCGTGTCGACAGCTGGTCTGATCTCGAAAAACGTGCACAACTTGTGCTCTGAAACCAATTGTTGGAAGAAGAGCATAACTAAGAGCGATGGGGGTCGAGCAGAAGTGGGCATGAGAGTGTGACGGCTGGAGAGAGTGTGAGCAGAGTGAAAGTATGAATTGATAAGAGTGTATCAACAATAATGTGTTGATACACAAAGAATAAAATGTATTTATACTTAGGGCACGTAAAGGGTGCATTCACATGTACAATGTGCGTATACTATACACGAGGGATCTAAACCGGGCCTTTATCCCAACATCAATATCCTCACCTCTGCTCACATCCTATGAGATCCTACCTTCTAAGCCACGTCTACAATCCACTCCTGACCTTTCTACAAATACTTCAGCTCCCAGACTCCCTCTACTAGACCCATTACCTCGCTAGTGCCAGTAGACCATGCGGGATTCGAGGATCCTTCCACTGGATTCCACTTCATAGAGCCCTAGAAGATCTACTTAACTCACCCCTTGGGCTTCATATTCATTGCTTATTTCACCAGAGAGTAGGTTGATTGGTTGTCCAGTAATTTCTACCTCGGATCAGATTGGATACGCCCTCCTCTGCTTCTTCAAACTCACAAGGAGAGAGTGCTTCCCTCTTACTTCCCCTTCCCTCTTACTTCTCCTTTCAATCTGAGAGGAGGCGGTTTTCTTTTCTTGATAGAGACAATGATGATGCTTACAATCTTTTCACTCTCAAACATTTATTTACTTTGTATTATAGATTATGGACATTTGTAACTTCATCTGCATTGTCAAGACAACATGATTGTAAAAGGGCACTTAGGCAAGTGAACAATGCCCCTATGAGGGGGTTGTCTAAGTAGCAACATTGCATTGCATTCTACACGAGAATGAAAACTTACATCTTCCTTTGCACTACCCTATGCATTGGCATTCTCTTCATGTAAACATGAATCTATGCGCATTTATCCCTTTTTGGTTACCCTTGGCATGGTCAACTCCAAATCCACCATACTCATGGCATTGCAAATGGCAATCTCCAAAGGTAGTTTTTTTTCCTATGTTGCATGCTGGCTTTGCTTGCTTCCACGTACTTGGTTGTCTCTCCGCATATTCTCCATATGATTGGTGTACACACACACCCTTACAAATCCCTAGACACTTATCCTAGTCATGTGTAGGATTGTTTTGCCTTCTTTATGAAGATACTCGGGCTATCCACCCTCATTTCCTGTACTTCCAAGCATAGTGACTCAATGGTACAAACACAGATTTGAAACCCTCACTTAATGCTAAGTCTTGTGACAAATTAAAACAAAGTCTTTTTTCTTTTAACAACAAAAACATCCAAAAAAAAAGTTTATTGTTGATTTCATCCACCTTTGCAAGACTTGGTAGCCCCTTGGGCAGCCAACGAGCACCCTTGGTCCGATACCCTAGCCTCTCTAAGGTAATCACTTGGGCTCCCTTGGTAAGATACCCATCGCCTCTATAGCCTTGATAGGTCACTATACAACCAACATGCACCCTTCGCCCGATGCCCTAGTTGCTTTGGGGTGAGACACCTTGGGATAAAAGAAAAATAAACAAAGAGGGCATATTTCTCATGGCTCAGTTTTGAGCTTGAGAGGGATATTGAGCTAAAAATGCATTGACTTGACTTAAACAACCCCAAAATACACATAATTAATTAAAAACCCTTATTATTGTTGCATAAGCAATGTATATTCAATAGTCATTCACTTCATTATTCATTGTGTTCGTTGTCTCCGAGATACCCTAACCCTAACTATGTTCTGTGTTTATCAATTTGTGCTTTGACGTATGATTGGTTTTGTGTTTTCTGTGTTTAGAACATTTCTTCACACCAATAGTGAATCCCCATATTCCCCATATTGGATCGACTGTTGATCAAGAAGCCCTTTAGGATAGACTTGATTCTCAATCTCGGTCCTTTCTCTTTATGAGCTATCATAATTTTGTCCTTGTGGATGCTCACAAAAACTGGTTAAGAGAGGCATAGACTCAATTGGCATCCCTTGACCAAGTCTCTAGGCTGTATTCGTATACATCACATGGCCCTCTAGATGATGTCATATTAGCTCTTTGTTGAGTTGGCTCCCCCACTATGAAAAACCATATTAACAAGATGGAGGAAATTCGAGAGGAGTTAGCATTCCTCAACAAGAAAGTATCTTTAAAAGACATCATTGTGATACTTCTCTAACATCTCTACCATCTTTGGTATATGATACGAGGCTAGTATACCATCTATTATAGTCTCCACATCTCCATAGTCTCAAAACCATTATATGAGAGGAGCTTGTGCCTATAATTTTTAGAGTAGAATGCACATCATAAAGAGACTAGTACTAATAAATCTAGAACCGCTTGCCGCAGTTATACTACTAGAAGGATATTTCAAAGGGGTGGCAATCAAAAGCAGAAGAAAGCCAAGAAAAAGTAAGAGAAGAAGAGGAAGAAGTCCAAGGGGCATCCCAAGTATCCGCACTATGAAAAGACTACACCTCGAAGAGAAATATTGGAAGAAATACCCCCATATAGGGCTTGGAGCAAAGGATGATGCAAACAAGACAAAGGCGCTCTATGAGATGGAAGAAATGCACTAGCTTCTTTTTCTTTGGAGAAGCCTTGGCTTGTGGATAGCGGTGCATCATCCCATATGCTTTTTTGTCAAGATTCAATCTAGGACCTATTAGACTAAAAATTCATTATCCATTGATTAGCTCTTTAAAACATCCCCACAACAATCAGCTACCAAAAGCTTCATTAAATGATGGAAGAAATGCACTAGCTTCTTCTTCTTTGGAGAAGCCTTGGCTTGTGGATAGCGGTGCATCATCCCATATGGCTTTTTGTCAAGATCCAATCTAGGACCTATTGAACTAAAAATTCATTATCCATTGATTCATTCACTTCAGAGTTCTCTTTTTTCTCTGTTTGTGTTTGTGTTCTTGCGTTTTGAGTTTTGAATTTTGTGTTTAGAGTTTGAGTTTTGCACATCATTGTCTAAGTCTTTGTGTTTAAGTCATTGTCATACTTTGTTTCCTCAGTGCAAACCCTAGCATATCTTCATATGGTATTAGAGCCGGTGCTTTTTCAAAGAGTATCATGTGGTATTGTGGAGGCTTGGTTTTGTGCGAGGTACATGGAACGACACATAATTGATTCATAATGTCTCAAACGCCTTCTTCTTGGATTCCCCATGATACCTTATCAAGCTTTTTCATCAATGGAGACCTTGAGGAGGCCATAGTCACAAGTGACGGGGGACAAGGACGATGACAGGACAGGGATACCCAAAAATAGGGAACGTGAGATGGAAGACTGGAACAATATTAAAAATTTCGAAATATACTTAAAAGATTTAAAAAATTTTGCCTTAACTTTCCAATTCGGAATATGCATCATCAAAGTAGCATGCAAAGGTGTAACTTTAACAACTTTAGTCAAGCTTGAAATCAACTTCTTGCAATATGCAAAGAATTATCTCCAAGAATGACTAGGCTACAATACTCAAAAGCCACCCAAAGAACATCAACTCTCTCAAAAGTGCCCTGAAACAGTCTCAATAGACAAGGCCCTAGCTGTTCGAGGGATTTGAAACAGTCCCAATAGACAAGGCCACAACACTCGAATAGTTATAAAATAATCTCAAGACAAGGCCTTACCATCCTCAAAAGGGACCATCACCATCCCCATCCTAGTCACGAGATTAGGTTGAGTGGTTTTTCCCTCAAACAACTCTAAAACAATATCAATAGACAAGGCCTTGCTAGCCTTGAGAAGGACCATGGAAGGGACTATTGAAGAAGAGTAGGACGATGAGAAAGAGGGTAAGGATTATGAAGATGATGACAAATGTGAGAAGGGGGAATGATGATGATGATGATGATGATGATGATGATGTGTCGGTCACAAATGCCGTTCCAGATCCGTCACAAACAAGCATCCCGTCACATTTTGTGTTCTCGTTCCGTCACTTTGTGACATATGTTAAAGTGACCTCACTTTTGTGACGTGTCCCATCACGGATCTGTTACAAGGATGGTGTCCCAACGTCCCAAGGGTCTATCCCACCTATTACTTGTGACTACAAAGGAGGCATTATGGACTTGGCGAGAAATATGACACCCTACCTTCACCTCCTTTTTTTTTCCTCATGTTTCAAATTTTAGTCACATGACAAGGGAGTTTGAAAAGTACTTGGGTATCACGTATAGTCGAGTTTACATCCCTCCTACCAACTTTGCTACAACATGCGGACCAATTGTTGAGATTGATTTGGAATGAATGGCGACCATCTTCATCTCAACCAAACCCAGTGTCAGGTTCATACAACCCCTTCGAGTTGTATGAATCAAAACCCTCTCTCGTTTCTTCTTTTAGTGTGCAAGATCCAGATGATTTTCAATATGTAAACTTCAGTAGAGAGAGCTCTCGAAGCAAGCATCCTTCATCAGGTATATCTACATCTTTTGTTTCATTTGAGCATTTAAATCAAACTTCTCAAATCCCTCCCATCCCACCCTCTTCTGATCCACACCTCGATTTCCTCTCTTCTTCATTCCAAAACCTCATATTACACTCCACTTTTGCATCCAACACACTAGGAGTTGGATCCTCCATCTCCGCTCCTAGCACTTTCTCTCTCTCCACACCATATTCTACTTGCCCCCACTTCACTACCTCTTTGCACCATGGTACATCGTTAGGGGAAATGTGACCCTTCAACACTATACCTTACACCTACCCACGAGTGAGTACTTTTTTCACTTTGGGATAGCTGTGATACGCATCCCCCTAAAAAAATTGGCTGAAATTTGATGTTGCCTTGCTATGAATGGTTGGCTTACTAGAGTCCACCATGAATAGGAGACCCGCATGAAGTTGCTTGCCCTTATGAGTGCCAAGATTGTTGTCATCTACTTGTAGACAGCCTATAGGGGCAATTATTGTTTCAAATGTGAATGGCGAGCATAAGCACATGATGCCAGTGGGGCAATTGTTGCATATGCGAAGCCAACTTGCAAGAGCCAATCCAATGTTTTTTGGACAACAAGACATGCATACAATGATGGGGTAGCCATGATACTTTGGTGGAGGGTTTTTATGCTATGGTGGGTTAGGGACCGCATAAGGGGATGTATGGCACAACTCCTTATGGTATGCAACAACCAATTCATGGTGTGCAAGGCCCAATGTATCCAAGTATGGCTGGTAATATGCATAACCCCATGTATAACAATGTTGCCATGATCCTGGAGTGCAATGTGACAAGTTTGGCAATGCATATTGCAGTGCACTGTGTTTGCGACTCTTGCTATTAATGCTAGTCGTGCAAATGCTCCGTATCATGTTGGGTATGAGGAAAAATGCTGCTAGTAATGCATGCAATGTGTGAGAAAATGTATCTTGGTATGGCAGGTTGTCACGAGGACATGAAAATTTGATGCTTTGCTTATGTTTAATTGACATTTGATTAAAGGATTAATCAAATGTGCAATTAAAAGATGCACATATGTTGGACAAGTGAGGTGCAAGCTACATTTTCACAGTTAAAGCCTGAAGGACCCTGTGAAAAATATGGGTGTCAAAGGCAAAAGTTGTAACAAGTTACACTTGTTAGATTTTAGATGAATTTTGGTGTCAGTTTGCCCCTAGGACCATTAATTGGCCATTAAGTGTCTGTGGCAACACTAGGGACTAGGCATTAATTAATCGATTAATGCTTGTCCAAGGGTCAATTAATGCATGGGACCACTTTGGGTTGCAAATGGCCTAGCCAATTAATTTTTGGATGAGCAAGGTCAATTTTCTGGGCATGGATAAAGGGTTGAATTAATTTTCAGAACTAATTAATTCTGAAAATTAATTAAATGACTAGAAATTGCTGAAAATGGATTAAGAAAGCTGCCACTTAGCAAAACTTTCCCATACAAGTGGGGGAAAGGCAAAATAGGGCTGAAGGGAGAGGGAAATCTCGTTTTTTCATTTTGGAGCTGTTGGAAAGAGGTGTTGGACTGTTGCTGCCAGCTTCTAGGGCCATTTCCCAGCCATTGGAGACCATTTTGGTGATGGAGATTGCATATTCTTGACCTTGAGAAGCTGGCAATTGCTGCTGATGCACTTTCTCTTGAAGATCATAGTCCCTGATACTCCTATTGTTGTTGGTGCATCCGTTTGGGGCTAGTACAGCAAGGCAGCAGCTGATTTTGATCAATTCTTCGCGACAAATCTCAAAATTTTCTCTCTTTACAGCATTCTCTCATCTCCTTCAGCCTATGCTCAATCATTCTTAGCAATTCTCAGCCATTTGGAGGAGATTTCAGTCATTTTTGGTGGGCTGCTCTGTAATTTCTGCAGTAAACCCTAATTTACAGCAGAAATTAGGATTTAGCAATCACATTGGGATCCGTGCCAAAGATTGAAAGCTCAAGGGACTGAAATCAACAGCTGATAATTGAAGATTATCAAGGGAATTCAGGAGCCAACCCATCCCAAATTGATTTGGGGCAGCATTTGGCCAACCAAGGGTCAAATTGAAGAAGAAGTCTTGGGTGAATCAAGGGGCAAATGACCCAAAAGGCTTGCTGGTCATTTATGACAGCAAGAGCAACTGGTTAGCAGAAGGAGATTGAAGAATCTCGAGTTGTACTCCTTCCAATTGAATGAAAGCTAAAGAAATACCGCAAGGGCCGCCAATTTTGGGGCCAACAAGGTGTCTACTGTCCAAGAATGTTATGGTAAAGTGTGTATTTCGTTTTATGTGCATTTATTTATTGCTGTAATTAACTCTTAAATCAGGTTATCAACATCCATTCCAAGAAGGAAGGCTGGTTTCACTGGTAGTATGCAAATTCCCATGCACAGTCACATTGCAATGGTCCAAAGCATGCAAACAAGAATGTTTTCTAATGCATATGGTGTTCCTAACATGTCAAGTATACATGAGGGCCTAGTCATCCGGATGCAATGTTGCATATTAGTTAAGTTGGGTATGTAGGCTTAAAAGAAGCTTGTATGGTCTAAAGCAAACTCCTAGATCGTGGTATAAGAAATTTAATGCCTTCATGCTCTCACATGGGTTCAAGGGAAGCAATGCAAATCACTGCTTATATACAAAGAAGACTAATGATGGAAGCCTTATTATTCTTGTGCTTTATGTGAATGATATGCTTATTGCTGGTAAGCATAAGAGCCAAGTTAATGCATTGAAAAGACAACTGAATCAACCTTCTCCATAAAGGATTTGGGTACAACTAAACACATTTTGGGCATGCATGTAACGAGAGATAGAGAGCAGCAACTCTTATTTCTCTCACAAGAAAAGTACATCAGCAAAGTACTTGACAAGTTTTCTATGGTTGATGCTAAGTGTCATGAGGACATGTATTTTTAAAACCTCACTTAACATGTGGATTAATATTTAATCACATGGTTAAGTAAATGTTACACATGTGAGGTGTAACTGGGGTTAGAGTAAATTTACAAGCCCGAGACACAAGGAAATCATGGGATGTCAAAAGCAAAAGTTGTTATAAGTTATGCCGCACAGGTATTTGGTGGTATCTGGTGCCCTTTGTTGGCCTAGGACATTCATTTGGCCATAAGTATCAATTGGTGACACTAGAAAAGTGGTGTTTAATGATACTTAACGCCAATCTGATGGTCAAAGATAGTGCAAAGACACTCGAGAATGGAAGTTGCCTAGCCAATTTGATTATTCGCTAGTCAAATTTATTTTCAAGGCATCGGAATAATTATTAGATTAATTTTTAATATTTAAAGACCGAAAATTAATATTTAATTGTGGATAATACTGAAAAAACCATTTGAAAAAGCTACCACTTGTCAAAAATGCCCATGCAAGCCTAATAAATGTCTTTAGCGGCTCGAGAGAGACATTTTAGTATATTCAGCCTGCAAGAGAGAGAGAGGAGATGCTGTTGGTCTGATTCGCAGCCATTGGAGGACCTTCTGAGGCAACCAAGGGCAAGAGAAGGCCAATCAACAGCACGTGATAACATCTACAGGCTGTTGAGACAAGGTAGCAGCAGTAAATGACCGATTTTCTTTAGTTCTTTGCATCTACAAGCTATTGAGACAGGGCAACAGTAGTAGATGACTGATTTTCTTCAATTCTTTGCAAAGAAAGTCTAAATTTTCTCTCTCCTCCACATTCTCTCTCATCTCCTAGCCTTTCTACAACCTTGCTTCGAAGATTACAGCATTGAGATCACCAGAGGGTGAGAAATTCCAAATTTCTCTATTGTAAACCCTAATCTGTGGCCAGCAGAAATTAAGGTTTAGCAACAGCCTTGAGTAGCGTACCGAAAATTGGAAGCTCCAAGACTTGGAATCAACAAGGTTAAAGCTGTTTTTAGCCTATGCAAGTGAAGGGACCAGCAAATCATTGAATTTGGGGCAATCTCCATCTCCATCAAAGCGGATAAAGGCCAATTGATTGCCCGAATCAAGGGGAAAATCAGATTGAAAACTTGCTGGTCATTTTGGACAAGAAGGGAAGTTGGAACACCGAAAGGATTGGGAGAATCCCATTATACATCAACTTCTTCTTCAATTAAGTTAAATAAATACCAAAAAGAGCACCAATTTTGGGACCAAAAAGGTGTCCAATGTCCAAGATTATATGGTAAAGTGTGCATTTCTGTTTTGTGAATTTGTTAATTGCTGTAAATAGTGCTTAATCAAGTTATTTACCACCCTATCCGAGGAGAAAGGCTAGTTTCATGGTTCCATTGCCGGGCTACCACTCAATCCCTTGATTTGGTGGGCTCGAGGCACCTGATTGCGAGTCAAAGCTTTGTGCTAGTGCTGATTTTTACTCTCAACTGAGAAATTACAGTAATATGTCTTCATACAATGAGATGGACTCAAGCAGTGATGATGCCTCTCAGTATAAACATTCACATAGGAATGAAGGAAATGCAATGCCTGACCTTGGACAAGGCTCAAACCATGGACAGCAAGCTGAAAATGTTGCTGTTGGGCAAGATGCACGGCCTTGAAGGCATAAGGAGACTGATGACCAACAAACTTCAGAGAAATTTGATGACCAATTCAAGGATCGAATGAGAACATCAACAAATCTCTTTGCTGAATTGGCAAAGGATCCTCAATTTACCCGATTTTTAAATGCTCCAAAGAAGGACAGCAAAGGCAAGAAGAAGAAGACATCTTCTACACCTTGGGGGCAGCAAGATGCACCGAAGATAATGCCAAACCCTTCATTTGAAGCTCCCAAAGACACTAATGAAATAAAATAGTTGGTATCTATGGGGCAAGGAATGCAAATGCAAGGCCATCACGGAAGTGCCAATCCAATGGATTTTGGACAACCGAGCATGCATGCTATGATGGGGCAACCACGACATTTTGGTGGAAACATTATTTGTTGGGGGCTGATTTTACAATGCAGACAAACCATCAAACTTTGAGGTACTTTTTGACGTAGACAAAGTTGTCAAAGAAGCATATGAGATGGGCAAATTTTCTCTCTATGTTTCATTTTCAGATTGTACATATTGATGGTAAAAAGAATGTTGTGGCTGATGCACTGTCACATAAGCCACAAATTTCGGCCATCAACATGGTTTATCACATTGAGTTGGATGCCATGAAACAGCAATATGTTGCCGATTCAAACTTTGCTAATGTTTATGATCGACTTATGGCTAAAGACATAAACACTTTGTGCTAAGAGATGGATTTTTTATGATGCATGGACGACTATGTGTCACAAAGCAGTTAAGGCCTAGAGTTATCACTGAAAGTCATGCTCCTCTATATACAATACACAAAGATATTGATGCCACGGTCAAGGTAGTGCAACATTTCTTTTATTGGCCAGCTTTGAGGTATGATGTAGCACAGTTTGTTAAGATATGCATTGTATGCCAGAAGATAAAACATGAAAGGCAAAAGATGTCGGGTTTGTTGCAGTCCTTGCCTATTCCAAAAGGCCCTAGCACAACATTGCAATGGACTTCATTTTTTAGCTTCCTAAGACACCTACAAGGAATGATAGGATATGGACTACATTTGCAAGTTTAGCAAACAAGCCCATTTCATTCCAATGAGAAAGAAAATAAATGTTGATTATATGGCACAATTATTTTTGTAGCACATCTTTAAGTATCATGGTATGCCAGAGTCAATCGTTAGTGATCAAGACCCTCTAATGACCAGTTTATTTTGAAAGGAGTTGTTTGAGAATATGAATACCACACTGAAATTCTCATCATCCTTCCATCCACAGACAGATGGTTAGTTCGAGGAAGCAAATTCCACGGAGTTGGATCTTTTGAGGTGCTATGTTTCAGATCACAAAACACAGTGGGAGTAGCATTTGCCCTTGGTTGAGTTTGCTTAAAGCAACACAATGCGTAGTTCTACGGGCAAAGCTCCATTTGAGATGGTTGAGGGTGGTAAGAAAGTACCACCTTTTTTGCAAACTAAGGATAAGATCTTTGAGGTTGATCGTTATGTGAAAAACTTAGATGTAGCCTATGCAAAGATAAAATATGCACTTCACAGATCGTAAGAAAAGCAAAACCGGACAGTTGATCCCCGCAGATGCCCTTGGTTGAGTTTGCTTAAAGCAACACAATGCGTAGTTCTACGGGCAAAGCTCCATTTGAGATGGTTGAGGGTGGTAAGAAAGTACCACCTTTTTTGCAAACTAAGGATAAGATCTTTGAGGTTGATCGTTATGTGAAAAACTTAGATGTAGCCTATGCAAAGATAAAATATGCACTTCACAGATCGTAAGAAAAGCAAAACCGGACAGTTGATCCCCGCAGACGTGCTTTGCAATTTGCAGAGGGTGATTATGTATTGTTGTATTTTGAAAACGCAAGGCTGAAAAAGATGAAAGGAAAAGAAAGATTGTATCCGAAGTTGAGTATGAGATACTATGGGCCCTTCCAAGTATTGGAGAAGATCAACAATGTGGCATATCGACTAAAATTACCTCCACATTGGCGGATACACAATGCCATTCATGTCAGTTTGTTGAGGCCTTTTCATGATAATGTGCCAAAGGATATGTCTGCTGAAATTCAGCCTGAGATTAAGGAGCTAGATGAGATTTTGGTATCTGAGTAGATTTTGGCACATAAGGAAAGAAAGGTCAAAGATAAAGTTTCCAAGAGATACTTGGTGAAATTTCAAAATTATTCACCAATGGATGTCAAATGGATGGAACAGGATTACTTGGCAAACCATCCTCAGTTGTTGTAACTTTACCTAGATGTCTTTTAGTTAGAGCCAACTTTAGTTCAGGCTCCATCAAGTTCAGCAGAGCAAGGGTCCGGAGTATTACTTGATGCTCAAGGGGGAGGTAGCACTTCCACTCCTTCAGTTATGGACAGCTCTCGTATGTAGTGGATCTCGGATATATTCAGCATGCATCCAATGTACTGCGTTGACAGTATGTTTGCCATGAGGTCACTACTTAGTGTACTAGTCACTGTGAGATGTATGTTGATAAGTATGAGTTTCACCTGGACACTAGAACTGTACTTTTGCATCAGCTTATGATCAATTTAGCATAAATTTTGCCTCAATTTTGAGACAAAAGTTCTGATAAGTTTAAACTCAGTTTTTGATTAACCTGAGAACCATCTATAGTCACTTTTGGGATCGGTTTTGCATCAGTTTTTGCATTGATTGCTGCTCAGCTTTTGCAATGAGTTTGTGATCAGTTTGAGGTCACATTCGCAATAGTTCGTGATCAGTTCTCAGATCAGCGAGTGATCAGTTTATGATCAGATTACGCTCACTTTTCAAAGGTTTGCATCTGGTTCCATGAACAACAGCATATGTTATGATGCCATTGATATTTTAGCCATGATTTATGCTTGGTCATGCTATGCTATGGTTTGGTTTTGCCAAATGAGTTTAATCACATAGTTAAGTAAATGTTGCACATGTGAGGTGTAAATGCAGTTAGAGAAAATTTATGAGCTTGGGACCTAAGAAAATCACGGGATGTCAAAGGCAAAAGTTGTTATAAGGTATGTTGCATAATTACTTGGTGGTATCTGGTGCCAGTTGTTGGCCTACGTCATACATTTGACCGTAAGTGTTAGTTGGTGACACTAGAGAAGTTGCGTTTAATGGTACCTTACGTCATTCTAATAGTCAAGGATGGCGCAGAGACATTTGGGAATGGAAGTTACCTAGCCAATTTAATTATTGGCCAATCATATTTTTGGGCACCAAAATAATTATTACATTAATTTTTAGTATTTAAAAATTGAAAATTAATATTTACTTATGGATAATGTTGAAAAAACCATTTGGGAAGACTGTCATTTGTCAAAAATACCCATGCAAGACTAAAAAACGTCTTTAGAGGCTAGAGAGAGGCATTTTCAACTTGCAAGAGAGAGGAAGGAGATCCTACTGGTCTGATTTGCAACCATTGGAGAATCAATCTACAACAAGCAACAGCTTCTACAAGCTATTGAGATAGCGCAGCAACAATAAATGACTAATTTTCTTCATTTTTTCGCAAAGAAACTCTAAATCTTCTCTCTCCTCAACATTCTCTCTCATCTCTTAGACTTTTTACAGCCTTGCTCTGAAGATTACAGCATTGAGATCACCAAAGGCTGAGAAATTTCAGATTTCTCCCCTATAAATCCTAACCTATAACAAAAATTAGGGTCTAACAACAGCCTCGGGAAGCATGCCAGAAATTGAAAGCTCCGAGGCTTGGATTCAACAAGGCTAAAGCTATTTTCAGTCAAATTCAAGTAGAGGGACCAGCAAATCAATGAATTTGGGGCATTGTCGATCTCCATCAAAGTGGATAAAGGCCAATTGGCTGCTCAAATCAAAGGGCAAATCAGATTGAAGATTTGCTGGTCATTTTGGACAACAAGGGTACCAATTTTGGAGACAACAGGATATTCATTGTCCAAGATTGTGAGTTAATTTGCATTTCTCAATTTTGTAAGAAATATTGCTGCTGTAACTAAGTTGTAATCAAGGAATTACCACCCATCCACGGAAGAAAGGCTAGTTTCAGTAAGCAAAGGATAGAAATTCTTGCATCTCAAAGTTTGATAAATGGGGAGGTGAGTGACCGAGGGTAGTGAGAGTGATGAAAATTTGAAATTTCTCTCTCTAGCTTCTCTCTATTCTCTCAGTCAATTCACAACTTCCCTCCAAAGATCTCAACCAAATTCAGTCCCAAGAGAGTATAATTGAAGAATTCCTATTGCTAAACCCTAATTTACAACAAAAATTAGAATTCACCAACCACCTTGGATAGAGTACTCTGAAATTGGGACGTAATACTTGAAATTTAGTAGCTGAAATATGGGGATTTCAAAGAATTTAAAGAGACCAGCCCGCCAACATTAAGTTGGGGCACAATTTATCATCCAAGGAGCACATTGAAGTCCAATCCCCAAGCAAACTAAGGGGCTGATTGGTTTGAAGGCTTATTGTTTGCTATGGACAGCAATAGATATTGAAGATTGAAGGAGCTCAAGCTGGATCTCAATGTACTTCAATGTTTAGCAGTACAAATTAAAGAAATACCACAAGGGGTGCTAATTTTGGGGCCCACCCGATGTCCATGTCTAAGATTAAGTGGTCATGTTGCATTTTTGGTTTATGTGAATTTTATTTCTAGCTATAATTAGTACTTAATCGAGTTATTCACCACCCTTGTTGAGAAAAAAGGCTAATTTCACAAGTCCTTTATCTTCATAAGTGTCATCTTGCTATGCAACTGCCCCAAGTGGAACCACATTTATCTAGCAACGGCCAAATGCTTCACATAAGCAATAATTGCTATTATACAAGAGAGAAAGATGAACAAGCAAGCATTCAACTTGCACCAATGTATCTTATCCTTCTCCAACTACGCTTGTTCAAATTGAGAGAGGATGCAAGAATCTTTGACTATAGGATGGTCTATGGCTTCAGTCACAAGCTTTGCTGAATTGTAAGACTCCAAAATGCCCTTCATCATGACTTTCCAAATGAGGTAGTTTCCACCATTGAGTCTTTGATCCAAGGGAAGACTTGGTAAAGTAAGGATCTTACGGTCCATGATGGCCTAGAATTCCATGCATGCCTCAAAAGACATCCCAACCTTGCCTTGAATAGTTTTGCACATCCACGTAGCTCCTTTGTAGCTAAAAAACAGCAGCTCGCTAGGACTTCTTTTGCCCAAACCGAGGAAACTTTACCACGAGAGGTGATAAACTCAAAATCCGCTTCAAAAGGCTAAAATGTGGCCTTCTCAACACTTCAACTGTTTTTGCACATAAAAACAGCAAATAAGCCTCTATTCATGCCCATCTCCGATCATTCCAACCATATATTGATATATAACCCTCCCACTCACACTTCTATGCAGAAGACGCAGCCTTTGTGTCACAAAGAAGCCTCCTCTTCACATTTGTCCACATCAGCTCTCCACTGCTTTGGTACCATGTTAGAGTGCAGCATTTGGAAGCAAATGTGCAAACTGATCATGAGAACTGAATGCAAAGAGAGAGAGAGATAGGAAGAGACTACAAGAATGCAAAAAAGAAGAATGTTGAACATTGACTATCAGGGTAAAAAGGGTACAATGGACTATGCATGTCTACACTCAGCCTAGGACCTCAAACTCTCGAAGTATAAGAATAATTAGGACCACGTGGGGCAGCACCTAAATATGTGCACAAGAGGGGAGAGAAAACACTGGTCAGCCAGCCAGATTTGGACGACACGATGCAATCAACCAAAACAGGTATGTGGCTATCCGATTGCACCAGCCAACCTGCTTCTCGCACATCTGTCCCTAATGCCCACACTGTCTGCACTACTCACACTACCCCTGCCTGGCTGCTTGTCCATTGGTGAGTGTCCATCTACCCGTCATGTCCACCCAGCCTATTCGTTGAGAATCAATCATCTCCTGTGCCACGTCAGAAGCGCCACATGGCAATCTGCCACACCAACCTGGTTATTTCAGATATTTTTCAGGCATTCTTATAAGGCTGAGTTTTCAGCAGTCTTGGACACTTGTATCTGATAGATTTCAGCTTGCTGGTGACGGAGACTGCACTCGGGGCTGACGGAGATCGAGGTCCTCGAGGTGGAGACATACACAGATATTTTCCCTGCACACGTGTATAATTCTGCATCCTTATATAGCATTCTTCACTGCAGATTTTCTGCATTTCGCTCGCTCTCTCTCTTTTTTTTTTCGTACACTTTTTTTCGTAAAATCTCTCTCTCTCTCTCTCTCTCTCTCTCTCTCTCTCTCTCTCTCTCTCTCTCTCTGTGCGTGTGTGTGTGTGTGTTCACTCTTTGTCATGGTCATTCGCTTCCACATTGCTTCACTTTGACATGGTATCAAAGCATTGAAGGACTAACCTAGGGTGGACCTATCTAAAGAGGAGTTTTTAGTGCGACACAAGGCTGTGTTTTCAAAGTTCAAGTGCGAGCAGGTGGGCTGCGCATCAAAACAAGGCTGAGGTGAGCATGGGTGTGCAAGAAAAGAGAAGATTTGATGAAGCTGCTGCTGTTTTTCTCCTGTTAGAGAAGAAAGAAGACTGCGTTTTTTGCCTTCAAGTGCAGATTTTACCTTTTCATCGCCTCTGGCGGCTGAAGAAGGTTCGAGCATGTCCGTGAATAAGTTTTCTTTGCTTCAGGAACACATCAACAAGCTTCGGCAGATTCAGATGCAGGTTCAAAATGAGGGAAGCCAATTTCCTCTATAGACATGGCAATCACCTTAGTGTCCCAGTTGCCACCACAATTCGGTGCCTTTTATTCCGCTCTTATCGCTTCATGGCGGGAGTCGACTCTTCATTGGGAAGAGTTAGTTCCTATGGTCTTGGACCAAGAGGAACAGTTAAAGGAACAAAATGCTTCCAAATCGGAGGCATTGACTGGTCAAGCCTCTCAGAAGAAGGGGAAGGACCAAAAGAAGAAGGAGGAGGACAACAAATCTAAGGACAAAGAGAAAGAATCGACATGCCATATTTGTGGTAAGACTGGCCATTGGAAGGAGGACTGCCTGACAAGGACAAGAAGGACACCAAGAAGAAGGACACAAAGGATTCTAGAGTGGTGGCTGCACCCTCATCAACTGCTTTTCTACACTTAGCGGTCATTGAGGACTCTACACTAAAGACTTCTGATGCTGTGATAATAGCTCCCCAAGCTCGAGAGTGGATTGTGGACAGTGGTGCCTCACGGCTCATGACTTCTTCGATAGTTGGTGTTGCCCATTTGCACGGGGTGAGATATAGCTAATTCATCGACGCGGTGGTATCCACACTTAGGTTTAGGGTATCATTTGCTTTCGGTACACAAGATTTGTTCTCTTGGTGGAGTTTGATAGTAATGTTGTTAGAGTCCTTGATCGTGGATCGAGGAAGGTTCTCTCTTCACGGTATGAGGAGAATGACATCTACAAAAAAATTGAAGTCTTTTTCTGCTCTTACCTCTCTTCTTCTTACCTCTCAGACAATCCGAGCTATGGCATGCTCAGTTTGGCCACCTGAACTATAAGTATCTTCAAAAGGCATCGCAAGGATCACTTGTTTGAGGTTTGCCGAACTTAACGATGAGCTAGCAGCCATGCTTCTCCTACATTTGTGGGAAGCAACATAGGGATACGATTCCCAACAAAGCTTCAAGGCGGTCTACTTCACCTATGGAGCTTGTATCTACGGATCTTTGTGGCCTGATGAGGAACAAGTCCTTAAAGGGGAGTTCTACTTCATGTTGATCGTAGATAACTACAACAAGATGGCGTGGACCTATTTCTTGGCGGTGAAGTCAAAGGCTTTCTCCCACTTCAAGGATTGGCTTCTCTTTGAGGAGAACCAATCAGACCAGAGATTGAAGACCTTACGATCAGACAAGGGTGGTGAATTTGTTTCTAATGAGTTTGCTCATTTTTGTGCAGCTAGAGGCATTCACCAAGAGTTTGCTAATACCAACACTCCTCAAGAAAAAGGCATCTTCGGACCAGAGATTGAAGACCTTACGATCAGACAAGGGTGGTGAATTTGTTTCTAATGAGTTTGCTCATTTTTGTGCAGCTAGAGGCATTCACCAAGAGTTTGCTAATACCAACACTCCTCAAGAAAAAGGCATCTTGGAACGGAAGAACCAAAGTGTGATCAAGATGGCACACACCATGATGGAGCACCGACAGACACCTCAATTTCTGTGGGCCGAGGCAGTGGCTACAGAAGTTCACATCCTCAATTGATCCCCCACTTCGGTCATTGACAAGATGACACCTTTTGAGGCTTACGTTGGGACTAAGCCTGATGTCTCTTATTTCAAGATCTTTGGGTGTGACGTCTATGTGCACATCCTGAAGACGCAAGGTGACAAATTTGAAGTAGCTTCCCAACGACAGGTATTTGTTGGCTATAGCTCCCAGTCCCAAGGTTATCGCTTATATGATCCCATGAAGCGGGATATCTACACAAGCCGAGATGTGCGGTTCATGGAAATTCCGACCACATCGGGGAGTGAGAAGCACCTTGTACTTGTGTTAAGAAGACTGCTAGGGTTTGCACTGAGGACACACAGAGTATACAACCACGACAGAAACACAAAGAGACAGGCACAGACACAGAGGGCAAAACTCAAACCCTAAACGCAAAACTCAAAACTCGAACACAAACAGAATAAGGGAGAGAGAGAACGCAACTCTGAAGTGAATGAATGCTGTAAATGAATGTAAGAGTACACAGTGTGCTCAAGGGCAGAGCAATATCGGAGTGTGACGTCCACCAAAGACAAATCCCAAGTCTGTGACCACCAGTCGGAGTGTAGGAGTACTGAATACTGAATGGCAACAGGCTGGTCACCAAAACGCAGCAATCTCGAGGCTGGAAACTGGTAAACGAAGCAATGTACCACTGATCGGGGGTTGGAAACTGTGCACAGTCTGCTGTAAACAACAGGCTGAAACAGTGTCTGAGAGTGTCAAGGCTTGCAATGCTGAAAACGCAGGCTGGCTAACCTTGGAGATGATGGACAACAGGCTGAACAACAGTCTGGGACAGTTTGGAGCAGTCGCCAGCAGCTGAGAGCTGTCACCTATAGCAATGGACAGGTTGAAGATGATGTGGCTGCAGTCGATGATGGCTGGACAGCAGATGGAGACGGGCTGCAAGCTGGAAATTAGGCGCCAACAGCAGCAGAGGGTGTGTGGGCTGGTGTAACCTACAAAACAAGGATGATGACTGAATGGAGGCAGCCTCTCTATTTATAGATGTGGAAGGGCGCCCCAAAAATTAGGGTTTCCACTAAACTTTCTCGAACCACTCCCCGTTTTAGGGTTTTCACTGATCTCTCTCAAACCGCTCCCCGTTTTAGGGTTTTACACTAAAAGAGCATTTTTAGTGTGTTTTGGGGCTGTTTAAGAGACTAATCAGCAAGTAATGCATATTTTACCTCAACAACTTGGAGATCCAAGGAAGAGTTGGGATCCCGAGCCAATTCCTTTGGAGCCAAAGCCTCTTGTTGGAGATTCTTCTTCAGATTCTGAGTTTTCTCGTCCACCAGCCACCCCAGTGGAGATTCCGCTAGTGTACCCGAGTCTTCAATAAAGGAGAGCGCCGAGGAGAGATCCGGCCTCCTCCTCGTTGGACCCGTAACACACTCCAAGATTCAAGGATCGAGGGGGTTCCTGAGGAATGGGAACCGCAGGATGGACCGCGGAGGTCACGGAGGCACTAGACACATTCTACGGAGCTTGTTTGCTCTAACTACTGTTTGATGTCCTGTGTTATGCAAGATCGAGAGCCTACATCAGCGAAGGAGGCTTTACAATCTGATCACTAACAAAAAGCAATGGAAGCTGAGTTGGCGGCTATTGAGCGGAATGGCGCTTGGTTCCTTGTGCCTCGTCCCTCTCATAAGAAGGTGATTGGTGTCAAATGGGTTTTCAAGACCAAGTATCATAACAATAGCTCTTTGGACAAAACCTTGATTGACTGTGGCAGCACTCATTCTTTCATTTCACCAACCTGTGCAAGAAGGTTAGGGATAGCCACTGTAGCTGCACCCACTTTTCTTGTTGAACTAGCAAATGGGCGAGAAATCACTTGCACTAGACAAACTACTAAGATGGAATTCCTACTCGGAAACAAGCCCACAACTTTTAAATTCAGAGTAATGAATCTAGGTGTCCATGAATATCTACTCAGGAGGGATTGGCTAATCCCCAATGATGCTCACATTCTTTGTGGAAAGGGTCAAGTCTCCTTTCGGAATCCTAAGGGTGAGCTAGTCACAACACAAGGTGAAGTAGGTAAACCAAAGATCCAGCTAGCTAAGGCAACATGAATAGTTCAAGAAATAAGGAAGGGGTTACCTATGTACCTGATCAAGCTAAACAAACCAAATCAGACAGAGGACAACAATGAAGAACCATCATGGCTAAAGGAATATGTGGATGTGTTCCCAAAAGAATTGTCTGAATTACCACCACCTAGGAAAGTGGATCATGAGATTAAGCTAATCCCAGGAGCTGCTCTAGTTGCGAAAAGGCCCTACAAGATGTCCATTCCTGAAGCCATTGAGTTAAAGGAACAACTCAAACAACTATTGGACCAAGGGTACATACGCCCCATAATTTCTCCTTGGGGAGCTCCAGTCTTGTTTCAAAAGAAGAAGGATGGTACACTTCGACTCTGCATTGATTAAAGAGGCTTGAACCAAGTAACCATCAAGAATAAATACCCCATTCCAAGGATAGACAAGTTACTCGATCGACTACAAGGAGCAAAAATCTTCTCCAAGATTGACTTGAGGTCAGGGTATTTTCAGATCCGCGTCAAACCCACCACCTTTAAAAGGCTAATGCAGGATATTTTCTCTACAACCGTGTATAATTTTGCATCCTTATACAGCATTCTTCACTACAAATTTTCTCCATTTCGCTCTCTCTCTCTCTCTTCTCTCTCTGTTCACTCTTTATCATGGTCATTCGCTTCCGCATTGCTTCACTCTGATACTATTCACCCGTCCAAGAGATGACCTCTAACATATGGAAACTATCTATATGACCTGCTTTTAAGAAAAGCCCTTTCAACTACCTCTTGCAACTTCTCCACCCACAAAGACTAGCAACCAAGTGTGAAGATATGCTACCATTTGCACAAAGAAAACACAGAATGTATTAACACAGCGGAAACACAACTCACACAATAATGCAATAAGCACAAACCCTAAACACAAAAAACGCAAAACGCAAAAATACAAACACAAACAAGGAAGAAAGAGAACTTTGAAGTGAATGAATGAGGGAAAGTACATAATGCTCAAAGGCAGAGTCATCCAACAGCCAATGGCTCTCGTGAGAGCGAGCTAAGGGAGGGGTCAATGTGTGTCGTCCATTGGGAATGGATTCCAAGTGCAATAACCACGAGTTAGAGGTATAGGAGTGTGGAAAAGTGTATGAAAGCAAGTTGGTCACCAAAACACAGCAATCTAGAGGCTGCAAACTAGTAAATGCAAAAGTGTATCACCGATCAAAAGCTGAAAACTAAGCATTGGCACTAGCAGGTTGACATCTAGAAGAGATACGTTAGAGAGTGCCAACACTTGCAATGCTGAAAACGCAGCCTTATTGACCCTAGGATGATGTAGATCGGCTAGGCAGCAAGCTAGAACAGCAAATGCAGCAGTCTAGGACAGTTTAGAGCAGTCAAACGCAATTGGAAGCTATCACCTACAGCAGAGGACAAGCTAAAGATGACATGGCTGCAATCGATGATGGCTGGACAGCAAATGGAGGCAAGCTGCAGCCTAGAAACTGGGTGCCAACAGCAGCAAAGAGTGTGTGGGATCATGTAATCTGCAAAACAAGGATGGGCCAAATGGTGGGCAGCCTGTCTATTTATAGATGTAGAAGGATCCCCCCACATTAAGGTTTTTCTTAAGGGACAAAGAAACTCTCAAGAACCATGCCCCGTTTAATGAAACATTTGGTAATTCACATGTTTTGCAGCTGTTTTAAAGAGCTAATCAGTTTGTAATGAATTTTTAGCTCAACACATGGATCACCAAGTGACACAAAAACCTGTATCTACTTCAGATATGGAATGACAGTTTACAATGCTGGGGTCAATTATGATCACTAATACACAACATTTTCTTTGTCAAAAGAGGGATAGATTCCAGCATAAGCAACAAAACCCTTTTTTTCAAATCTTAACTTCAAGGAAAACTTTGAATACTTTAGCACTGAAAAACCTGTGTCAACTTTGCAAGACTTTATGACGTTTCCCAAAAACCAGTGAAGAAATTAATGGAGAACCAACTTCATCCGGATGAAGGATCACTAATGAAGTGTATCTTGCTGAGCAACTTATTTAATATTTGTTGGGAAATACCTGTACAGGAGTAAACTTGACATTATTCTGTTTTGGCTTATCTTGAGGATATGGGCCAGGATCGGGAGGTATATAGGCCTCAGCCACAACTTTCTCCTTCTCTGGAATAACCTCAGAGCACTCCTGCTTTGATTCAGCAGCTGAAGCTTTTCGTTTAGAACTTGTAATTTTAGCAGTTGATTTCCGACTCATGTAACTTTTGGGTAACTTAACACGGAAGGGGGGAGCTGGATTGTCATCTTCCTTTCCACCCGGACCAATGAATGTAACCTAGAACACAGCAACAAACATGAACAACATAGGTTCAAAAACTCCAATCAGATATCTAACATCATACACAAAACAGAAAAGTGTGCCTACATTCTCTAGAATGGAGAATGTTTGAACACTTACATCATAGCTTGGAAAAGCTTCCCGTAGATGATCTGCATCCAAAAAAGTATCTTTGAAGTCAATCACCTCCAGTTGTTGTTTCATATTTGTCCATTGGGCAGCACCAGGGTCACCATATCCTAGAATTATATCCCATAGCCAATTTGGGACAAAGCAATCCTCGTTCATCAAATCTCTAATCGACTCAAGAATTGCTTTAAAATTGTTCTCTTTGGGTTTCCTCCTCATGAGCACATTGAAAGAAGAGTAAATATCTTCCCCTTTCTTATCTGACATCTCATTCATGTCCATGTAATATTGTGCTGTGTCAAGAGCTACCACAGCTGTGCGTACTTCTCCCTGAGGAGGTTTCCACTCCTCCCTCTTCACACGACCAGTAAAATCATTCATAAGATGTCCTCCTTCATCACGCATTTCGATAATTTCACAACCACGAACGTATTGTAACCCAAACCTATCTGGGATGCTCAGTTCCAAGGACTCTTCCTTGTTAAGCTGTTCTAATGGAGGCTGTATAGAAAGTAAGAAGAGTACATCATGTTCCTTCAGCTCATCCCATTCAGATCTCATAGAACCTCTATATTTTGAAACAGTAAAAGTCACTTCAGCTGTGCAAGCAGAAGGCTTCATCTCTCCTATGTTAGGCCTTTTAACTTCAGTTACTCTGAATTCCTTGATAGGAACTGCCATTCTGGCCCATCCTCGAAAAGATGTGCCACCCTCACTGTTTACATAAGCACCCATGCGCTGAAGAATATCATGAATATCCTCCCTTATCTCATATGTTGATTCCAGTCGAAACAAATTGAAATTCCGTAGTAAATAATCATGAAGAGTCAGAAACTGTAAATTCAGCTTTGGCAGTGCCAGACAGCCTTCACCTGTGTAGTTGATACTGGGGACAAGACTCTCATCCCACATAACTTGCTCGTTAGGATAAAGAGGGAGAGAATTGATGGCTTCTCTTTGAGAGAGACGTTTTTCAAATGTTGAGATCATGACCTCAAGAAGAAACTGAACCTTTTGACACCATGGATCCTTTGGGGAAAGGAGGTTTAACTACAAGCGCACACAAACATAATTTAAATGATTTCATCACGTGAGAAGTTTAAAAACTAAAATAATGCAGACTAAAAAGATGTGACATCACTCTACCTTATTACAAACCAAATCCTGCAATTCATCTGGAAGGAGCACAGCAAGCCTCTTGGTAAGGTCACTACGTTTCTCAATTGCTCCCACATTAGTGAGGGAAAGATCTCGTAACTGCAAGTGAAGAAACAAGATACAAGTACACTAAGTGCAACTCTAGTAAGGATGAAGGCGATTCTTAATACAACTTTGACAATTGTATGATTGAATTTCGAAAAAGTAGAAAAAAGACCTCCCGTATTCAAACCAAGTGCAAGACAACAGGTAAAGTTAGTCTCAGCACAGATCCTAAGGATTATGTAACAGCATAATGCAACACAAGCAATCAAAATTTGATACATCCAACCATCATACTCAAACTGGCATCTGCTCTTGATATAATCTCCCCTCAAGTCCTTCCCCCCCTTCCTGTAGAAAAAGGAAAAAAACACACACAACTAAAAGAACACCTGAAAGAAGGTGAACAGGTTCATAAGCAGGTTTGTTCAATAAGAAACCTTTGGAATCTTCTTGAAACAGAGAAGTTGGAAGGCTTGAATCTTCGAGCAATGAGCAAGAAGCACATCATCATCACGTAATTGAGCGCCTGTGTGATCATTGATTTCAAATCCTTCATAAAACCGCAATAAATCTACAAGTTGACTGAAGAGACGTCCTTTGGGGTGCGCATATAGAGCACTGAGTCGACACTTTGAGACTAAAGCAAAATCTTCCACTAAAGCCCTTGTGAATCTGAAATGCAACAGTTTATACAAATGGTGACGACTTTGAAACCCAAGAGGCTAGAATTTTTGCAAGTTGCACGACTAGTTAAATCAGTACCTGCGAGTCGGTAACTGACTAAGTAAATCAATTAGGAACTCCATGAAACGCTCACAGTACAATAAAGCATCAGAGGCAACAGGAAGCTCATCGGCATCCAGCTCCTCTGCCATGAGTGTATCACCATTTGTAATATCATGCTTGTTAGCATTGTGCATTCCAACAGTTGACTCCAGAATCTTGGAACAACAAAAGCCATATTGTCAGTTCTTGAATCTGCCCCTACCAAATTGACTACATAGGCAGCCACAATGATCAAAGTTGTTTGCCAAGCCCTTACTTTTCAGATAAAGGTGTGCTAAAAAGAATCTGATTGGCCAGCACACTTATCATCTTAGATGTGTTACATGTGGAGTTAGCTCATTCAGCTCCGTTGCACAGCAGTTCATTATACAGTAACAAACAGTGGGACACGTATGTAGGCATCCTCTACCCAAAGATAACATTGATTCAAGATTTAATTCTCCCTTAGCAGCCCCTATAATATATCGATCTATACCAGTTTAACTTCAGGCCTCATTTTTGCAGCAGATATTGCACTTGCGTTCCACAGTCAGTAAAATATTAACAAGAAAATCCTGAGAATGTAACAAATCTCTTTCATAAACTCACCTCCAGAAACTCTAACAAAAGCAATGGGATGAACTTCACTTCCAACCGATCCTTTGGCATAATGTAACTGTCCCCTCTCCTAGAAGCTCTGGCCTCTTTCTTTATTATTTTCTTCCAATGCTCAATCAACTCGGAATGGAGAGAGAGCTCAATCTGCAAACATCAAAACATCAATGACTAGTGATTTCCATGTCGGAACATATATATTGGCAGGTATCTCATGTACCTGAAGCCGGCCAGAAGAAAGGTAATGCCATAATTGCAAAGAGACAAGTCGCAGGACAGGACCTCGAACCATCTCATCCTCTAAGCTCTGTGCAAAAGGACATGTGAGAAGTGTTCCTGAAGCAAATTGATAGAATATGTAATGACTCAAACAGAGCAGTCACCTGAAAACAGTGAATTATGAACAATAAGTAGTTTGTTTTCTCGGGCAAGCTCAGCCCTCTTTCCTGCGGCAACCAATGCACACAAATGTCGGTAAGCTCAGCTTACCCACAAAGGTCTACAGCAACGGTATTCATTTAAAAGCACGTCACCTGGTCTTTCAAGGTAAGGATCCGCTTGAAGAAAAACTCAAATTTTTCTTTCCTGTCATGAAAGCACCTCCATGCAGGCACATTTTCACGGAACTGCATACATACAACAATCTCAATTTTAATAGGGCGTTCCACAAATTTCTACAGCAAATAACAAGACAAATACAAGATCCTTCCCCCGAATAGTCATAGCTCCAAATTCCACTTTCACATAAGAGTGCATACCTTTTCATTCACCATAAGTATGATTGACATGAGGTGTTCCAATGTAGACATGTCAGCATCAAAATTAGGCCATACGTAATTCTCCAAGTACTGACTGATCTCCAATACCATGACCCTCTGCAATGGAACAGGCTTGCTCCCTGATGCAACAAGAAGCTCTGTTCTGTAAATCTCATCAACGAGAGATTGATTGAACTTAGGCTTTGAGTCGCCCTTCAAGGTAACAGACCAATTCTCCAGAGCAATCCTAGTGAGCCGGTCCCTTTGAATCTCTGTGAGGGTAATGGTTTTGCCCGTGCCCAATCCCAACTTCTGGTCAGCCGATCGTTCAATAGCATCACTCACGAGTGGGAGTGCAGTTGGTGCAGGCACAGCATACTCGGCAACACGCGGCTTCTTGGAGCGGGCCACGCCTTCATCCTCTTCTTTTTGTTGTCGTTGATGTTGTTGATCTTCCACCTTCGTGATGCCTGAGTCAAGTCCAGGCACACCAACATCTGCTTTTAGTTTGGCTGGCTCTTCTTGCTGTCGCTCTTCCGCCTGCATGATGTCTGAGGCAATGCCAGGCGTGGGAACATCTGCTTTTGTCTTGACTGGCTCTTCTTGCTGTTGCTCTTGCACCTGTGTGATCTCTGAGCCAATTCGAGGCACACCAGCGGCTGCTTCGGTTTTGGCTGGCTCTTCTTGCGGTTGATCTTTCACCTGCATGATGTCGGAGTCTATTCCAGGCACACCAACATCTACTTCTGTTTTGGCTGAGTCAAGTCCAGGGATACGGACATCTGCTTGTGTTGTGGCTGGCTTTTCTTGCTGTTGCTCTTCCACCTGCATGATGTCTGAGTCGAGTCCAGGAACACCATCATCTGCTTTTGTTTTGGCTGGCGATGGCAATGATGACACCTCACTGTTCGGGGGAGTAGAAACCTCTGCATCTTCGACTCCGGAACGGTTGCTGTTGCTGGCCATATGCAGGAATCTTCCGAGAGCTCTGTTGCAACCCTTCAATTATGAGTTCCAGCCCGCTCAGGGCTCCGCTTTGTGCAGGACACGCACATAACAAGTTATTACCAAGTGCTCTCTACACAGACGTCAGTGAACCGAGGTTTAGTGGCAACGTTCGGAATAGAACCTCCTTTCTCTTTTAATTTAATTTAATTAAAGAGGATTTTTCAGGAGTTCACTAGTGCTTAGGGTTGACCCAATCCCAAGTGCAAGTGCCAAGGTGTGCGTTGAAGTGTAAGAGCCAAGACATGCACAAGTTCATTTACTTGTCTGTGCAAGTATCCACGTCCATGCTGAGATCTGGGTCGATGGTGGATCCGTAAGGTGACTAGCTGCCTAAAAAAGAGAACAAGGCCAATTTCACACTTAGAGGAGAGAGAAAAGTCGACGGGCAATGATCCAATCTCCATCCAATTGCCATGTAAGTGAAGCTAGATGTAGTGAACTAAGTACCCTTAAATTTGGAGGGTACTAGGGTAAAGGGGCCGGTAGTGTGGCGAATACTAGCTGCCCCAAAAAATTTCTCAATTTTTGAGTTTTCACAAAAATTTGTTGCAAAGCATCTCTCAACTTCCCTACCTAATGCTCCAAAGAAAATTTTTGAGCTCGCAATGAAGGGGGTGAGAAGACCAAATGATGATTCAAAATTCCTATGTATCTGAAAACACTCATTAAATAAGTGCAGGTCGTGACATTACAATAAAGGCAATTGGGTGCCAAAAATATTAGGGGCGATGAACCTACCTCAACCAATTGATGGATGAAATGATACATTTTGCTCACTACTCCTCCTTGAGTGTATAACAATAGCACATGTTTGTCACCCAAAAAAAAGGCATATTATTAGGTGTCGCACTTTATCAGTCCCCCTACTCTATTTGCACTATTGGAAGTTCCCCTTTTTACATGGTGCCAGTCAACACTAGCATGACACACAAAGGAAATCATCAGCTACCTTTGAGCTTGATGTCATGCCTAGAGTCTTGACTAGACTCTCTAGGTAGCTATACCTTTAGCAAGCGGCAAAAGGACATGTCACATCATATTCACTTTCCTTGCAAGACTCCCACAAAGTCCATTCTCAACTAGGCATGGCACTACCCTAATGCCCATCTCTCTACTTTCCCTCTCTCTTCTCTCTTCTACTTTTATCATTTTGCACTTTTTTCCACATTCTCAAAACAATCAAACATGTTCATCTTTAGGAGCATGCTTTGAGCAAAAGTGAACACATTCAAGCTAAAATAAACAATGAGACAATAGTGAGTTTAAATTAAAGAGCATATTATGAACAACAACAAGTATCTATTCAAGTTGTTTGAAAAGTCTTTTCTTACAAGCTTCATTTTTAGTTGCCCTTAGCACCACTTTGAATGGGTGATGTAGACACAATATTAGACTTTATGCCCTCAATAAAAATGGAAGTGTTATTGCATTTCATACTCCATGTAACACGTACCACAATAATCAAACACCCACATAAGATTCTAACTACCAAAAAGAGATATCATATTGCATTCTACATGTATCATAGAAAGCACTTATTAATAAATATTCCAATTTCAAATTAGAATGTTAGACAAAAAACCAAAATGATGAAAAAGTCACCTAGATGTGATAAACTATGTGTAGGCCCTTGTAATGGAAGGAACTCATGTACGTTATGTGCTATGGCAACACAATAAAACTTCACATGGACATATGTTTCCTTGAATGTAAGCTATTGAAAAGATAAAGTAGAGGATAAAAGCAATTGCAATGAGTACAAAGTTGCACGTGGCAATCGTTACATGGACAAATGACAAAATGAGATGGGTACCCATACTTGGTTTATGCACCACGACTAAACAATATATATTATGACTCTCCCCTAATTGCCAAAGAGGAGGAATTCTCCTTATGCAGGAGTGCTACATTACATGCTCATTGGTAGGGGAAGCCACATAGAAACTATGTATATATAAATCATCTATAATCTCAATGATGTCAAACACTCGAGCAAATGGTAGAGTCTCAAATCGCTTAATACATGTGCAAAAGACCTACACAATATGGCCTCCCAAGCTAGAGGCACCTGCTTTTCTTGCAATTGAAAGCAAAATTAGACCAACCAAACTATACATAACAAACTTAAATCAAGAGTGCATAAATTTCATGAAAGAAGAATGTGATGATATTTTTGCAATTGAAAGTAAAATCAGGCCAACCAAACTATACATAACAAACTTAAATCAGGAGTGCATAATTTTCATGAAAGAAGAATGTGACTATATTTTTTGCAACACTTATGTATTATATATATATAATAAAATTTCCATGGCATTCATTATCTTCGACCAAACAACAAGGCTATGTGGAGACTTGTGTAAAAGCAACATATAACTATCCATGTGTGAAGATGGGGCTTTTAAGATACAAATCAACATAAGATAAGGTTTGCCCCTAATAGCCTTATTAATACAAATCATTGTATTAATAAGATACAAATTTTTGTAAGATAAGGTTTGCCCCGAATAGCCTTACTAAACATCATTGTGAACATCAATCTCACATGAAATTGCCTCCACTTCGTGGAAAAGGGTGGGTGTAACATATTGGGAATGAAGGCAATCACGGGAATGAACACCTGGCACCAATGTTAGTGCACATTATTAACTCTATCTCCAAACCCTAGCAAATGAGCCTTGTAGCATTGCATAAACTGTTGGATTGTAAGGACACAGCTTAGAGAGTTTGAGATCGAGCAGGAGTGTATGAGTGTGACGGCTAGAGAGAGTGTGAGCAAAGTGAAAGTTCGAGACAATAAGAGTGTACCAACAATGTGTTGGTACACAAAGAATAAAATGTATTTATACTTAGGGCATGTAAAGGGTGTGTTCACATGTACAATATGCGTGTACTATATACACGGAGGTCACCGGGCCTTTATATCCCAACAACCTCCCACTTAAAGGTTCGATATGAACCTCTAGCTAACCAACTCCCACTAGTCGAATGCAATGCTCGTGCTGAGCTCTGCTTAGACTTTTAGTGAGAACATCTGTAGGGTTATCTTGTGTTTTAATCTTGGTCAATGTGATTTGACCATCTTCCAAAATCTGTATAATGAAGTGATATCGCACATCTATATGCTTTGTGTGTGAATGATACATGGCATTCTTAGCCAGATACATAGCAGTCTAGCTATCACATCCCAAAACTGCAGTACTCATAGACATGCCAAGATCATCTGCAAGTTTGCTCAACCAAATAGCTTCCTTAGAAGGTTCAGTAAGCTAATATGTATTCAGCTTCAGTGGTACTCAGTGCAACAATGATTTGCAACTTGGAACACCAAGAAACAACCCCACCAGCAATTGTAAAGACATACCCATTGGTGGACCTACGAGTGTCCAAGTCACCTGCCATGTTTGCATCACAATAACCCTGCAAACTAAGTGCACCCTGCCCATAGCAAATACTTTTTCTTTGTGTACCCTTAAGGTATCGAAGAATACACTTGACAGTCTCCCAATGTGCTTTGCCAAGATTTGACATAAACCTGCTAACAACTTCCACTGCATGAGCAATGTCTGGACGAGTAGCAACCATAGCAAAACACTCTAAGTAAGGAGTTACATGGAAAGAGGCACCAGAGTCTACAATCCAAGTCTAAGTGACACCATCATCAACTGACAAGAGTGCATCAATCACATCACCCTTGGTAATCCGCATATCATGCATGTGACATACAAGGGCATCATAATCAACTGCACATAATACATCAACCTTTGTATCTGAAAGCTCCTCTATGACCACACTAGAGGCCACATTGGCCTTTTCTTTGCCTTTTGATGTCTCCAATGAATCTGTCTTTTCTTCCTTCTTCTTTTTATCTCATGCGTTCTTCTTTCTCTCTTGTTCCTTCTTGTAGTACCTGCAATCAGGTTTCTTGTGGCCCTTCCGACCACAATGATAGCAAGTAATGTCACTCTTATCCTTTCCTTTGCTCTTGCTCCTATTTCTCTGCCCTACATATGCATTTTTCTTTTCAGCCTTACCTCTTACATTATAAGTTGAGTTGTTGCCTTCTCCACTAGACATACGTCTAATTTCTTCATTTAAGATAGAACCCCTCACCCCATCATATGAGAGATTGGGGTTATTGCTGAGTGAAACCACCAACGTTTCCCACGAGTCGACAGTGTCATGATAAAAAAGATCGTCCTCAACTTACCATCAAAGTCCAAGTTTGCATATTTGAGCTGATTTAGAATCCTTGTAAATGCACTTAAGTGCTCAGCTGCAAGCTTTGACTCATCCAGTCGCATATTCACCAACTTGCGCATTAACAGGTGTGGTGATCTCATAAGTAGTTTTCAGCTTCTCCCATATTGCATAACCTGTGTCTAAACCATTAATGTCTGTCAGAATGTCATCAGTGACACCCATCTTTATGTAAGCCACAGCCTTTTTATTCACATTGGCCCAATTTGCATCAAACATTAGTGCAGGTTTTATCTTCCTGCAAAGCATCCTCACAATCCTTCAGAAACAAAATGCCCTGCATACGGTCTTTCCAAAGGTCAAAGCCATGACCATCAAACCGTTTGATCTCCATCAAACTCTTGATGTCTAAAGGAACTGGAAGAAGTTGCAACCATTTTATTACGAACACAATAGTAAATGCACTAATCTGTGAAAGCATAAGCTGAACTAGCAAAATACCCTGCTATTTTTCCTCAACCATAGATAAATCTCTGCTGTTTATACATTAACAAGCCACTACACGGGCACAAGATGCAAAAATTTACCAAATTCTACGCAAATCCCCAAAATGTCAAGTCCAAAATTGCATGAATGTCAGTTAATCTGACCCAAATGAGTAAAGCTTTGCCAATACATGAAAAGCCCCAAATTTATGGGATTCAATGTCAGTAAATTTTACCCAAAAATGTAAAAATTTGATAAAATTTACAAAATCTCCAATTTAATTGAGGTCACTGCTTGCGATGTCTGCAATTTTTGACTCAAAAGTCACTGACAGGCATGAATGATGCCAAATCCAGGAAAAGCCCCAAATTCTGTGGCCCGATTTGCATAGATTTTGAAACTGTGCCTTTGATGTGTGAACACCTGCCAAGGCAAGTGGTAATGAGGGGATTAGAGAAAAATTTTGATTTGTTTTGAAAGAAAAAACGAAGGAACTAACGGAGGGGAGTCTGTTGACCCCCGTTGCGTCACGTCGCCCGTCACGTGAACCGCCCGCAGAGGTTGCATGCACGTCGTGTGATTCTAGTCATCGCCTGCACGTCCGTCATCAACACCTGCCCGCTAGAGCTGCCTGCCTATGGCCCGTCACGTGACGTTTGACGCGTGCCTGCAAAAAGTCACCTGCTGGTCCACGACACGAAAGCTTAGTTGCCCTCCTGTTGGTCGTTTTCAACTAGTAAGACGTTGGGAAGCGTGCACAGAACCTTAGGCTATGATACTAGTTGTTGGATTGTAAGGACGTAGCTTAGAGAGTTTGAGATCAAGCAGGAGCGTATGAGTGTGATGGTTGGAGAGAATGTGAACAGAGTGAAAGTTTGAGATGATAAGAGTGTACCAACAATGTGTTGGTACACAAATAATAAAATGTATTTATACTTAGGGCACTTAAAGGGTGCGTTCACATGTACAGTGTGCGTATACTATATACACAAAGGTCACCGGGCCTTTATATCCCAACATAAACCATTTGCTACATTTAAGTTTCAAAGTAGAATTATAAGTGCATTCACCTTTAATACCAACAAATATGGAGGAAAAAAACCTCCAAATTCAAGTGTATTTAGGTCTTCAACAAAGCCACTTGATACTGTTTCGAATAATACGAGGTTTGTTGCCTAGGCTCTTTGGAGTCCACTTCGCAATGAAAAGTCTTGACCATCCCATAAGAATTTCCTAAATTCCATATCCTAAGTAAACTGAGGTTACCTATCAATTTAACTAGCATCAATCTTTGAGCATCTAGTTGTGCCAATTTGCTCAAGACTCGTATTGCACTTCATTCAAGGAGAGTGAGAAACAAGAGGGAGCATAAGCATGTCGGCCCCTTTGCCCATAGGGCAAAATCTCACTTCGTTCCCTTAAAACAACATAGAATTAGGGTGTTAACTAATTCTGCTTGGACAATATTACCTCTACCATAATGTGTCAAACTATGCAGAAGCTCTCGGCTTATTGAGACCACCTGGCCTTAAGGCGGATTCATCAGGAATCTAGCCCTCCCGCTTCTGTTGGTTGGATAGCTTTAGTTAACTAATTACCTAACACATTTATGTTGCACAAATAAAATCAACTTCTTTAATTCCTTTTGAGTCACAATGTTTGTTCATATAACTTAAGTTACAACACACAAACAATGGAAATAGTCATTTGGGATACAATTTTTTTGTTTATTAAAGAGTCTTATACAAGTGTCAGCCTTCTGCCCATACAAAAGAATGACTTGAATGTCTCATTTTACCAAGATTCCACTCCTAACTAATAACAAGGCCCTCAAAAAGTCCATCTAGAGTCATGCAAGGGTTTGGGTAGTTCCTAGGAGCCTAAGGGGTTTACTAGCCAAAGCCCCCTTGGCACCCTCATCTCCTCCTACCCAAGGGCTCCCTACATAGTGACCTCTCACCATCTAGGCCAATTCAAGCTCTTTGAGGCAGGGGAAAAAAAACCAACCCCCTTGGTGAAGGATTTTGTAGCTAGCCTTGGGGGAGGTCTAGCACAATTTCTTTTTCCTTGTTGTAAATTAGGTACAATTAGGGTTCTAACTTGTACAATCAAATCTTCTAAGTGCATCAAGCAAACCTTGCATGTGCTCTTGCAATCACAAGCAACCCTTTTCAAGCAATATTGTTACCATAAAGAAGAAGGCGATTAACAATAAGATTTAACCTAGCAGGAAATCTTTCCAACTAGTTCATCTTCTTCTTGGAATTTCTTAGGTCCCCCTCAAGTCTAAATAGTATTTTCTATTGGATCCTTTTTTTATGATTATCAATTTCAGTTTACCTAGTTGTTGTAGAGCTTTGCTCGTAATTTTTGGTTTAAATTCCTTATTGCAGGTTGGACAATTATCCTTATTGTGAGCCTTGGGTGTTTTTCTAGACCTTTATATGTCAAGGTATGGCTATGACTTGTTGTTAGCTTGCTAAAGTTAAGTTGACAATCTTGGAGTCCTCTCAAGTGAGTTTGGTTTAGAAACTACATAAGCTCACAAGGTAAGTATTTCCCCTAGGAAAATTTAAGCTTCTAATTTTTCCAAAAGAGAATCACTTGGACTCTTATGTTTTGCTTCTTTAACTAAGTTTTATATCATAGTACACAATTTAATAATTTCAAATTAACTAACAACAATCATAATTTACTATATCAAAAAGGGTACCTTCTAATTATTTAAATTAAAATAATAACCAATTTAATGAACTACTTCTAACTACTCAATTCACTTCTCCCTACGTCTACATGATTCATAATGCCAAAAAACTTTTTGTTGATGCAATTACATGGTCCCTATTCATTACTACATAATTTGTCATAAATTTCCTAGTTAACTTTTTTGAATTTAATATTGATGCACTTTACTTACATGCAACTACCCTTGAGTTAATTTTTCATCATTTCTTATCCTAATTGAATCGTTTTGATTTTAGGTGTGAATCTATTTGATGCACTGTAACTACATGTAGTTATCCTTACTTTTAAAAAATTGTAATCTAAATTAATATTTTCTATTTCCTTTAAAGCTTCCTTTATTATCAAAATTTAACTTACTTATTTGCTAAGCTATAAAAATTTCATCTAAATTTTGGAAATTTTTAAATTTTTTTTCCTAATCCTTATATTAAATGAATGTTAATCTACAAAAGGAATGTGGGATTGTGTTGCAATGCCGCGTTGTCCACGCTTTCAGCTCCATTGGTAGCCCCCATGCTTCCTATTCTAGAGTATCGTCTCTTCGGGGCTATCACAAATATGGGACTCTTGCATGCTAGCCTCCCAAGCTTCATTGGTCTTGAAGGTCATGGTTGAAAACCTTGAACCGCTAGGTGGATCTTTTGCTAAAGGGGAGGATAGAGTTGTCCATGAGTGCTAAGCCATGAGTACTAGCGACTAGAAGGGGATGGTGTATTGATGGAGTTCAATTGTAGATAGATGATAGTGCTTATCCTTTCTTCATCTTCTTTTCGTGATTTCCCCTTTTTCCTTCCTTTACGCCCCCACTTACTTATTCTTCCCCTCACCCCTCACCCCTACTTCCCATATCTCTCCTCCTCTCTTTGCTTCTTCTTACTTCTATGTCTCCTCCTTTCACTATCTTCCTCTTCGATCCTTCTTTTCTTCGCAGCTTGGATATCTTGTCTGATAGCCCTAACTCGTTCATCCATCTCTTCCAACATCTTTTTTGGAAGCTTCTACCTTTAAGGTAGGATTAGAAAAGTTTAGTGGAGTTGTGAATTCTTACCCATACAAAGCTTGAAATGGGGTCATTTGAATGCTTTGATGATAGCATGCATTGTATGCAAATTCAACCAAAGATAAACCAAAGATAAACATTGTATCCACCATTTAGGTTCCCTATGTAGTAAGCTCTAAGTATGTCTTCAATGACTTGATTAACTCGCTTGGTTTGCCCACCAGTTTGGAAATGATAGGTGGTGTTGAAATGGGTACCAATGGCCTCGAATAAGCTCTGTCCAAAAGTGAGAAGTGAAAAGAGAGTCATGATCATTGATGATCCTTTTAGGAAATCCATACCGCCTAAAGATCTCCATCACAAAGAGCCTTACATATGAAACCTGTTTGGTCTTAAATGGCACAAGATGAGAAACCTTGGTCAACATAACCACAATCACTAGGATTGAATTGTATTCTCCTTGAACAATGGGTAATCTAACTACAAAATCCATGTTGATAAAGTCCCACTTCATTTGCAAAATGTCAGGTGGTTGGAGCTTTCCTGGCATCTTAACATGCTTAGCGTTTACTTGTTGACAGCTTAGGCATTCAATAACATTTAAGCACATCTCCTTTGAATTTTTTCCTAATGAAAGCTTCTTCTTATAGCGTTGAGAGTTTTTGCATAGCCCAGGTGTCCTAAGAAAGGGGAATCATAGGCTTTCCAAAAGTATCGTCTTCTTGAGATCTTGACTCCGTGGAATGCATAGTCTTGTCTTGAAGTAGACAAGTCCTCCCTTTGAAGAGAAGTTTTGATACTTGAGCTTCTACTTACAATGTATCTCCTTGGATAGGATCTCTTTTATCATATGTAGACAAGTCCTCCCTTTCTAGAGAAGTTTTGATACTTGAGCTTGTGCTTATGGTGTATCTCCTTGGATATGATCTTTGCTATTATTTGATGATATTTTGGATCCTTACTTGCTTCTTCTTTAGCTATTTTTATAATAGGATTACTAGGCATTGCAGCATTGTTGCTAGAGATATTGCCTTTAAGTGTTTCTCTAAGATAAGGGCATTTAGAAATGCTTGCAGTTTAGTGCATTTGCAACGACGTTCTCCTTCCATAGCATGTACTTGATCTCAAAGTCATACTTTTACAAGACTTCCATGCATCGTTGTTGCCTCATGTTTAGGTCTAGTTGAGTGAAGATCCCTTTGAGACCCTTGTGGTCGGTGACTAAAGTGAACTTGTTGCCGAGAAAATAGTATATTTATAATTTGAGAGCATGAATCACAGCAAGTAGCTCTGGATCATGGGTAGCATAATTATTCTCATGAGTCTTCAACTTCCTAGAAGAATAGGCTATTTGATGGCCTTCTTGCATGCAAGAGAGCTTGTATCAATGTGACGACTTTAAATTCTTGCCTCAAGTTAGGTAGTTTCAAGATAGGAGCTATGACCAAGCTTTGTTTAGGCTTCTCAAAGCTAGAATGTTCAATGGAAGTCCATAGAATAACAACTTGTTTTTTTAATAAATTAGTTAGGGGTGCGGCAATAAGGCATAATACTTGATAAAAATCATGTACCATATTATTAAGCCTAAAAAGATTTGGACTTCCTTAATTGTTGTTGGGGGTGCTATTGAGATATTAGAGTGAGAGCGTGAGAAGGTGTGCACAAGAGGAAGAGAGGCCTCAAGTACAAGAAGAAGATATTTCTTAATGAGTTGTTCGCAAGTACAATTGGTACACTCTCTCTACTTTTGAGAGTGACCTCTAAGATGTTTAAATAGCCTCTAGATGGCTAGGGTTAGGGTTTCTCCTTTCCCTCCAATCTATTCACACTCATCTATTCTTATCCACCCTTGAATACATAGGGTTCACATATCTATCTCTCAACACCCCCCCCCCCCCCCCCAAAATGCCAAAGTGGCATTGGATATTACAAGGCATGTTAATGTTTCCCCCTCAAACAAATGGTATGCCTTTATAAATTAGGCTACAAGAGTGCTTATAGTAGAGGATTTATAGATTTAGAAGATTTGATCATTAAGTATTTTGGAGACAAAGTTGTTCTCCACTTCGTTTGGTACTTCAAGGATGGTAGGGCATTACTAGTGATATGCCATGTCTTCTTACATTTGATCTTATTAGAATATTTTTTCCAAGAGTTGCTTATGAGGTATCTCTTTGTATTGCAAAAGGAGCATTTAGTGGAGACAGTATGAACCAAGAGTTGCTTATGGGCTATTGAAATAGATGGTTGACAAGTGTTACCTTCTTTCTTATTTCTTTTCTCCTCGTCCAAACAAGATTGGATGGTGCTTTCCAAGGTCAGATTAGGAATATTTGTAAGAGTAGTTACAAGGGTTGGAAATACCTTCTTTACAACTTTCGAGGGAGTTGCAATAGCATTTTTATCATGAATTGGAACTTGAACTAAGAATAGCTATGCCATGAGCCCCTTCACATGAGAAATGAACTTGCATAAGTCTTCTCCTTGCTTATACTCTAGGCTAGAAAATTTAATATTGAGGAAAAATTTAGAGTTATTTCCTCTAGTTCCATAAAACTTTTCAAGCTCATCCCATTTCTCCTTGGTAGTGGAGAGTTGGTCAATGTGATGAATCAAAGATTCATCCAGATGAAGCATGATTATGGCTTGGGCTCTTTCATCATCTTCTACATTAATTAGGTTGGATGGGTCAATAACTTTGGTCCCTTTAATTAAGGGTCAGTAGTCCCGCTCCATCATTTTGTACTTCACTAGTACTTGCCATGGATGAAAGTCTCTTCTATCAAACTTACAAATTTGAGGTCTAACATTGGCACAAGCCATGGCCATGATAGGAAGGTCTTATCGATTGCACCAGGCAATATTGGCAGTGTCTAGTCCTTTACACAATGGCCAATAAGTGTGAAAGCAAATGAAATGATACTTACATTAATAAGTGGCAAGCTCAAATGTGCCTAGTGTCAAACTATGGAAGATTCGAGCATGACGCCATACATTGTTGATTGCCAAGACGGTTGCCATACCAGCAACCCTATGCTCAACCATACTATCCAAGAGTTAGGAAACCATAAGCACTTCACGAAGTTTAAGAAGGGTGATCAAATCATGGTATTAGTAGGAGCCAAGTGGAAAGGCCAAGCAAATGAACCCATTGAATGACCATCTAGAGTTAAGGAAGTCAACTTGGCAAGGGAAGGGGAAAAGCCTCGACCCATGTGCATAGCAATCGATCTAACTAAGGAGGAAGAGACTAATCTCATAAATCTCTTAAGGGAATTCTATGACGTGTTTGCACAGTCCTTAGATGAGCTAAAGGGAATAGATCAAAGTATCGTGACTCATAATATTTCTATAACCCTCGATGCAATACCAGTTAAGCAATGACCATACGCAATAAATCCTGTGTGCAAATGTCGTGAAGGAAGAGATTAATAAGCTAGTAAAGGCAAGGTTTATTTACGAGATGATAGAGCACACAAATTGGGTATCACTCATAGTGATAGTTATGAAAAAGAATGGAAAGATTCGAGCATGTGTAAACTATACAAAGGTCAATGCAACTACAAAGAGAGACAACTACACTGAGCATATGCTAGCGAGAGTGGTAGGAAAGGAAGCCTGCAGTTTCTTGGACAACTTATGAGGCTATAACCAAGTGTAAGTCCATCTTGGATGATAGGCACAAGATAGCATTCACCACCAAATGGGGGGTGTTTGCCTACATAGTCATGCCATTTGGGCTGATCAATATACATGTTACCTTCCAGCACCTCATGTGTGTCGTCTTCAAGGACATGCTTAGAAAATGGTTGGAAGTGTTCATCGATGACTTGTGCCTCCACACCAATTGGGAAGAGCACCTAGAAAATCTATGAATTGTCTTTGATTGGTATAGGCAATACGGTCTCTCATTGAACCCCTTAAAGTGCCAGTTTTGGATGAAGCATGATTGTTTTTTAGGGCACGTTGTGTCTAAGAAATGGGATAGCCACATAATCCTTAAAAGTTAGGGTAAATTTACACCTTCCCCCTTTGACCAACTTCAAGGGAGCTCAATGCTTCTTAGGCCACACAAGATACTACTAGCAGTTTGTGCTAAATTATGCATTGATTACTATGAATAGTCTTTGATTGGTATAGGCAATACGGTCTCTCATTGAACCCCTTAAAGTGCCAGTTTTGGATGAAGCATGATTGTTTTTTAGGGCACGTTGTGTCTAAGAAATGGGATAGCCACATAATCCTTAAAAGTTAGGGTAATTGTAGACCTTCCCCCTTTGACCAACTTCAAGGGAAATCAATGCTTCTTAGGCCAGACAATATACTACTAGTAGTTTGTGCTAAATTATGCATTGATTACTATAAATTTTTACAAGTTATTGATAGTATTCGAGTGGATTGAAGAATTTCAGAAAGCCTATGAAAGGCTTAAATAGGTTCTATCTTAAGATCCCCAGATTGGTCCATTACCTTCCACGTGCACATCGACACGTCAAAGTTTACCGTGGGGGCAGTATTGTGCCAACTTGGTGAGTACAACCTTGATTATTCAATGAGCGTTGCTAATAGCTTAAACTTACTAATATAGAAATGAATTATTTCACAAAAGAGAGAGAAGGTTTAGCCCTTGTGTTTGTTGTAAAGAAGTTTAGATATTATCTTCTAGTGATGCCCTTTACCTTCTTCGTGAATCATCAAGCATTGCTTTATCTTGTAAACAAACCTTGTGCAACAAGACACATTGCTTGATGATTACTTCTGCTGTTGGAATTTGACTTCTCTGTGGTAGTATGCAAAGGTAAACATCACTATATGGTAGATCATATGTCCTACATAACCACACGTGAAGTGATTGGATAGGGCATCATTGATGACCTACCAGATGCACATCTTTTTAGAATGTCCAGCGAATGAGACTTGTTTAGAGTAGACACCTCACATTGTATTGGGGAGATGATATAGTCCACATCCTAGAGAAGAGATTACATGAATGACCCATAGAAAAAACTAGGTTGAAGAGACTGATGCTGAAGATCAAACCCTATCACTTGATTTCGGTCAATTATATTAGTTAGGATAGGATGGACTTTTAAGGAGATGTGTCTGTGAACATGAAATGCATAATGTGCTCATAGAAGTACGTTGAAGGATCACTAGAGGACATTTCAACGAAGACACCATAGTATGTAATATGCTCCAGTCTCAACTATGGTGGCCTATGCTCTTGCGCGATGCAGCTAAGTTTGTGAAACATTGTGATGAGTGCCAACGGACCAAAGTTCCCATTTGTAAGGACAAAATGGAGTTGACCCTAGTGATAGCATGCCAACCATTGAGAAATGGAGAATTGACTTCATTTGTCCAATCAACCCTGCAACACAATACTCACAAGCTAAGTACATCATTGTTGCCACACAAACTATCTCATCAAGTAGGGCTCGAGCAACTCATAAAAATGATACTAGGACCATGGCTAAGTTTCTTTGGAAGCAAATAATCTCACAGTTTGGTTGTCCCATAGAGTTGGTTAGTGACCAAGGCATACACTTCATCAATGAAGTGATTGCTTACTTGTTATCCACCTTCTTGATAATCCACAAAAAGTTCTCACTGTATTATCCTCAAGCTAACATTCAAGCCAAATCCACGAATAAGATCTTAGTGAATATCCTCACAAAGGTAGTCTTTGCTTCACATAGTGATTGGGACAACAACTCATGGCAGCTTTATGGGCATGTAGGATGGACTACAAAACAACCATAGGAGATAGACCCCATTCAAATTGACCTATGGAACTCAAGTGGTTCTATCAGTAGAATTCTTTATTCCAAGCTTGAGAGTAGCAGTCCAGGAGAGATGGGAGGGCAAATAAGGATGGACCAATCATTTGGTAGAGCTAGAATACCTATATGAGACTCGTCTCATTGCAACCCATGCCCTAATTTGTGAGAAGGCATGACGCAAGAGTTAGTTTGATAAACAAGTCAAACAATGAGACTTTGAGCAAGGAGACCTAGTTTTGCTATACTTTGTTAAGGAACACGCGCAGAATATGAAATTTAGGGGATTGGGACCTTTTAAGGTTCACAATATCAGTAGAATAGGTAATGTCAAACTCAAAACCTTAAAGGGGAAGGCATAGGCTTTTTCAACGAAAGTTGCATAAAAAAGTATTACCCTCTGTCACATCCATTCCATGAACCTCCAATGGTAGTATCCCCAATGAATGTGAGCCTTGCAGCCATCAGTGAATTAGAGACTGAGGATGAGGAAGTAGTAGCACTAGCCTATCTACGTATAATAGTGATCGCCTAGAAGGCATAGACCTTTGATACGCTAATTGATGAGGGAGAGTTGACTCTAATATCTTAACACATGATCATTGGACCACTATTGGCCAACCCCAATTACAGCCAACCAATGCAAAACTTAGCCCATTTTGGGGGATATTCCTATATACTCTTCTTGGGGAAGTGCAAACTAATGGGTTCTATTGAGACTAAGAGCCTACCCATCAGCTTTTATATATTACCTAACAAAGAAAGTATTGGTAAGGAATCACTATCGGGTCATGTGTTCAAAAAACAAGTTCATTGTAATGTTGACTATGACTCGCAACGCATCCACCTTGCCATAGAAAATGCTAGAATAGTAATGGCTTTCAACAAGGCCACCAAAGCCATCTAAAAACTTGAAGTGCCATTGATAGTTTATCACATAGTGTCAACCCTAAGGAGGGGGTAGTGCACAGCAACATATACCCATTTTGAAGTCCCACCAGTATATCTAGAAACCACAACTAAAGCTACCGACCAAACAATCAAGTGGGTCCCCAAGCCTAGACCACAACCTCACAAAAGTCAATAATTCGAAACTCACACTTTTCATGCCTCACACTCTAAACCTAAAAGGAGGAGTTGGCACTCCTATGGTGCATAGGTGACTAGGCCGCGTTGGATTCCAAAAGTTGTGTTGCATGCCTAAGACTACTATGAAGGTAACACCTTGGTGTGGTTATCTAAACTCACAAGTGATATGTATGCCTCTAAATCTCATGCTCCAAAAAATAACACCCAAAGATGTAAATCAGAATAAGATAGGAGAAAAACCAAAAGGAAGGGCACTCAATCCATGAATATTCCAATGGTCTATCGACCAAAAGCTCAACCAAGCATCAATAAGCAATATATCATTAAGGAGCTCCCACCTAACAACTCTGTTGTGATCACCACTACAATAACCGATGACAATGCATCAACCAAACTCTAAGCCCAATCAACTTCTCAAACCATACTCACCAAACCCAATGAGAATTCCAAAGTAGAAATACCATGTACCAACTTGTCCAATCCAACTAAACCAAAGCCACTAGGAAGCCTTAAGCCATCACAACAATGATGATCCATTCTTGATGTGGCTTCCAATATGGCCATGGACATAGGAGATGACTTAGCAATGTGTATCTGACGGTGGGACTCAACTTTCACATTGTTTGCTAAAAGTTATGAATGCTTAGACTTAGGCCTAATGGATGAAAACATAGCAAATGAGGTATATTCCTTGCCATGTTCTTGGGAAGAATACAAATTCATATTCACAAAGGCCTCCACCATTGCAGAAGAGTTAATGCCTAATGAAATTTTGAGAGAATAGGCCTTAAGCCAATGCTTAATCACATCCTTCATGAAGAGCAAAATTTCCATGCCACCATAGGAACTTACAGAGCTCCAATGATTAGTTGAATTTGACTCCAATTTCTTACACAAGTGGTATACTCTATGCATTCAATGGGCACAAGAGGATTATCAAATCATGACCAATGCGGAGCAACGACATGCCATTGAGACTTCCGAGTATGACCATATATATATGGCCCCAACTTCATTTAGGGTATTAGTAAAACCCCAAAAAGGGACCTGAAAATGGACTCGAAAATTAATATGGAAGGATTTGTGCACCAGAATAGAGGACAGTAAAAAGAAAAAATGTCCTAAAGAAAGGGATTCACAGGGCTGGCATGGAAAAAATCAGTTTGGGGGGAATTAGGAGGCACAAAAAGGCACGCGAAAACACTCGGAAAAATTAATAACTAAAAATCCGGCAATCGAAAGAGGGGAAAGGAAAAAGGAAAAAGTGGGGGAAAGGTTGGCAGGTCACGGCTTGTCAAATTAAACTGGAATTCCAGTGAAAATAGGGCATGTTCACATGGAAAAATGTGAAAAATAGGCACGAAAAGAGCTCGAAAACCCGCAAAAATTAATAGCGGACCAACCGTGCATTGGAATGACATGGAGTAAAAAGGAAAAATGTCAGGGGGAAGGGGTAGGATAGGGCTGGCACCTCAAATCAGTGTTTCGAAGCAATAAAGATGTGTTCACATGGAAAACCGTCCAATTTATGAGAATTGCTTCAAAAATTAATAACTTTAGAACCGTCTGTTGGAATAGGGGTTGGTAAAGAGGAAAAATGGGCAGTTCAAAGGGACGAACACCACTGTAAGGTTGGATGTGAGTCTCAGTGAACGTAAGGTGCGTTCGTATGAAAAAATCACAAAACAAAGAATAAAGGCAAACGGACAAGGAATAACCTTGGGAACAGGGTGAAATAGAATGGAAGAGTGAAAAAGGGACCCCATCAGGGTAAAATGAAGTCATGGCATAGATGCATGATCATAGCAGGGTATATGTATGGAGATATGCAACATAGACGCGCAGGGATGCATCCCCACACTTAAAACCTTAGCAGGAAGGGTAAACCGAAAAACAAGGACCTAGTACCACACATCAAACCTACCACGAACGTCCCCACACTTAAGACATGACCGTTATTGAGAAATAGAAGGTGTAGGGTTAGAAGAACTTGGCCCATATTGCCGAGGAGTAATGTCGACTATCGCGGTTGCGTCTTGTATTGTTGTCAGCTGTAGGAGGTACCAAGGTGTCTTCATAGCACACGTCCAATATCCTTCATGACAGGGACCATGCGGCAGCACCCAGGGAGATAGCTAGTGGAAGGAATCGCAGGAAATTCGTCGATAATGAGGGATATTGCACTCAACTCATGATCACTCAAAGGGAATGAAAGAGCAGTCACTTGCCCCATTACTAACATCACTCGAGGAAATAATGATGGGACCCGAAGCTCACACCTAGTTCAGGAATCGACAAGGGAATGGTTCAGAGGGAGTATGCCAGGATGCACAGTTGATGATGCATCAGTGCGTCCAACCCGTATGGCATAGGTGCAAGCAGGAAGGCCAGGGAGCCTTGCAATGCAGTGTATAGAACAAAGTGACGTGTTCAGTGTTGATGATAGAGACCCATCCCGTGGGCGCATGGAAAAATAGAAATGTATCTGACTCCAATGATCGTAACGTCCTGCAATCCTCACCTCTCAATAATTGATTGAAGAAACATCCGTCACACTCAGCGCACCCTCTGTCTCACGCTCTGTTGATAGATACAGAGGGCAGCCCATTCTTGAAACCCATTAATGTAATCCTCACCATCACTTGTGCAGAGGTTGTATGCCTTGTGCACAATTGATGGTGCAATTGTGCATCCCACCCTGTGCCGGCATACAGTGCAAGAAGGAAGGCCAGGGAGCCTTTTGGTGTAGTGCACAGGAACAAATCGTGCGTTGTGCATTGAGAGGCCCATCTCGTGCATGCAACACTCTATTCACACCTCTCACCTCTCATTTGATTTGAAGGGAAAGACTGGTCACTCACCCCACCCTCTGTCTCATGCTCTGTTGATAGATATAGAGAGCAGCCCATACTCACATCCCCATCCTGTTAGGATGAAAGCTCACATCACTCAAGGGGTTGGTGATGAAGATCATGTCGGCTGTTGTTGTCAAGATCGTGAAGACGAGGGGTATCGAGGGAGGAAGCCTACAAGTCTTATACTTCAATGATTTGTAAGAAAAGGCGTCTGTTAAGAAGGGCAGACGGACTGATATTGCAAAGACAACGCACTAAGGGAGGTGGCTTCAAATTACTTGCTGAAAAGGTTCTGTTGGTGAGTCAGCTATCCTGAACTGCGGGGTGTTACCACCTTTTCCACAGTCAACTTCCCGCCGAACAACGTTTCTACCTTTTCTTGGAATGAGGCCTGTTATGACATGGAATTTCTTCCTTTTCTCCCATAACAGTTTGTTTGTTTGTTTTTTCTTGTTTCTTTCCTTTTTTTTTCTCTTTTTTTTCGTGAAGAAAGAGAATGGTAAAAATACAATGTGTCAGGACCAAGCTCGCCACTGTTGTTGGATCAGACGAAAAGAGAAAAGGTCGGGTTGAGATGTTTATGTGAGGGGTTAGCAGAACGAGATTGCCTCATGAGGAGAATCATAAGGGCTATTAGAAGCATGATGAGGACGGTGCGACACCCAAAAGGGAAAAGGTAGGTCGACTGTGATTGTCAAGATCCGCAGGGAGGGAAGTACTTTTTCAGATGATAGCCATTGATCAGGAAAGGATCATCAGAGGCATCGACAGTTTGCACTTGAACAAAGCCGTTAGGATTCACCACAAGTACCTTGTATGGGCCCATCCACTATTGTTGAAGCTTGCTAGGAAACTTGCCAAATCTTGAATCATAGGCTAGGACAATATCACATTCTTTGAACTCCTTGTGCTTGACGAAACTGTCATGATAGGCCTTGTGTCGCACTTGAGTGGTTTCCATGCACTGTAGGGCCATCCGCCGTATCTCATCCAAGCATTCCAAGTGCAGGAGACGACGTTGTAGTGACTCATTATCTCCCAAGTGTTCTTTAACTGCCACTCGAAAAGGGGGCAATTCCATCTCAACAGGAAAGACAGCTTCTCTACCATACACTAGCTAGAAAGGGGTCTATCCTATAGCTACCTTATGGGAGGTTCTGTATGCCCAGAGGGCCTCTATACGTCGATCGTCCTAGTCGCGACGATGTGTGGCAATCGTTTTTGTCAGAATCGAGCAAAGGATGCGATTGGTGATTTCAACTTGGCCATTGGCTCTGGGGGTAATAGGGAGTGGACTTATGATGGCGGATCTTATACAGTTCCATCAGCTCCTCCATAATTTTGTTAAAGAAATGAGTACCTCTGTCACTTACCAACTCGAGGGGACTGCCAAAACAGGTGATAATATTCTCATACATGAACAGGGCTACGTTGTTACCATCGTCCCACTTCAGGGCTTTAGCTTCACACCACTTTGTGACATAATCTGTACATACTAAGATGTATCTGTTCTGCTTTCGTTTGGTGGGTGGATCAATGGGACCCACAAAATCTATCCCCCACTTCTCGAACGACTTTAGGGGAAGAATAGATTGCAGTGGCATGGCACTTGTTTTGGTGGGTTTTCCCATTCGCTAACAAGCATCACATCTTTTGTAGTAGTCATATGCATCCTCGTGGAGGGTCGCTCCTGGCTGTCGCTTCTCCTACGAGGTGTCCACCACATGGTTCGTCATGGCATGCTTTCAATACTATGCCGATTTCATCCCCTACAACATATCTTCGCAGCACTTCATCTTTGCCTCTCTTGTACAGTGCACAGCCTAGCAAAGTGTAGGGAGATGATTCTAACAGAAGCTTCTTCTTCTCACAGCTTGAGATGCCAGGAGGATACTGTTGAGTTGCCAGGAGGTTGGCTATGTCTGCATACCAGGGAGTAACTGTTTCAACTAGAAACAAAGAAGCATCAGGAAGGTCTGGATCATCATGTTCCTCGTCTGCAGTTTGAGGGATCCGTGTTAGATGATCAGCTAGGATATGGGAACGGCTAGGCTTAGTGACCACTTCAAAATCAAACTCCTAGAATAGGAGCAACCATCTTGTCAGTCGTCCTTTAACATCTGCTTTGTTCATCAGGAAGGACAAGGCTTCATGATCCACATAGAACTTGAAATGCGTCGACAATAAATAGTGTCTAAACTTCTCCAGTGCAAACACCATTGCTAAGCATTCAAGCTCTGCCACTGTGTAGTTCCGTTCCCTATCAGTGACCTTTCGGCTTGCATAATATATTGGTTGATCTAATTTAGAGGGGCCCTTTTAACATAGGACAGCACCTAGCCCTTCGACTGATACATCTATATGCACATGAAACTCCTTCGTCCAATCAGGAGGTTGCAAGATAGGTGCTTTGATAATGTACTATTTTAGGGTATTAAAAGCTTCTTTACAGTCATCAGTCCAAAGGAAATCCGCATCTTTCCTTAGGAGCTTGTGCAGAGGGGCCGCCTTGGTTGCAAAATGTGCAATAAATCTTTTGTAGTAACCCACATGGCCAAGAAATCCTCTCAATTGCTTGAGGTTTGTTGGTGCTGTCAAGGCGGCAATCTTCTCAATCTTTGCCAGGTCTGTTGCAATCCCTTGTGTAGAGACAATATGGCCCAAAAGAACTCCTGAGGAGACGCTAAAGACACATTTGTCGGGGTTGAGAGAAATCCCATACTCTCGGCATACATCTGTCAAAACATTGCTCTAGGTGTCCCCAGTGCTCACGAATTAAGCTATAGACACAAAAGTCATCAAGATATACCTCAATGAAATCATGCAAATGATTTTGGAAGGCAACCATCATTACTCTTTGGAAGGTGGCAGGAGCATTACAGAGCCTAAATGGCATCACTCTATAGGCATAGGTCCCCCATTCTGTGGTGAAGGTTGTTTTGGATTGGTTCTCTTCTGTGATTTGACTTGGTTATATATGCTAAATCCATCTAAGAGGGAATAGAGCTCATGGCCTACCACTGTGTCCAACAGTTGGTCTGTAAAAGGGATAGGGAAATGATCCTTCTTCGTCTTCGAAAGTCCACACATATTCGAAGTTTCCCATTCTTCTTGGGTACTACCACAATGGGGGAAACCCATTCACTGTTAGCCACATGATAAATGAGCTCGGCTTCAAGGAGCTTCAATAATTCGGCCTTCACTAGAGCAAAATAATTAGGATTCATACGCCTTTGTCTTTGCCTTATAGATTTGGCATTGGGCTCTAGGTCAATGTGATGTTGGCATACCTGTGGGATCAATCCCCTTTAGGTCTTTGTACAACCAAGCAAACATGTCTAAGTTCTCCTTTAATAAGTCTCGTAGGACCACTAGTTCTTCTTCTGGAAGATTGAGACCCACTTTCACATGACGTTCGGTACCATCAGTATCCAGGAACGTCACTTGTCTTTCACCTTCCACTTCATGGATAAACGTCCCACGGATTGCTTCTAAGAGAGTAGTATCCTCGTTTGATGTTCCACTAGAACCAATGTCCTCCTGAACAAATGACTCATTTGTCTATTGAGGTTGTTGGAAGGGTATCAGAGCTTTGTTTGCTTTTGTGTGAGTGGTAATTTCTTTTGGACTTAGGTATTCATCTTTAGAGGATGCGTCCAGGAATGTCACATAGCACATACCTTCTAGGGGCCGTGGCTCTGAGGGCTTTGGCTTCTGTTGGACAGAGGGCATCATCATCATCTTTTCTCTGGATTGAACGGTCAGGGTGACAGGAGCCATTGGTGAACCTAATTTTTATGCTTTTAATCCATTGCTTATACAGATTCTGCATACTTTGTGGTCCATTGATCAACCCAAATGGAACCATGGTTATTCCATCCAATACCCTGAGATCTTTGGCCTCTGAGGTCTCTATAGGGACGCCAACAAGATTATCCCTTATCAAAGGAAATTCTTCATTTGCACTTTCATAATCTACTTCGTTTTCCTCCTCATCATTTTCATCCTCTTCCTCTGGAGGCTCTGTCTCTACTTCTGTAGAGGCTCTGTAGGAGAAGAATAGATCTTCTGCCTCTGTATCTGCTTCTGCTTCTGCTTCTATCTCTGTTCTGCATATGCTCTGTCTCTGTATATGTTACTGCTCTATATTTGTTCTATCTCTGTTCTATCTCTGTGACTGTCATGTAACAGGGAGAACAGTATATCCATGCTTCTATTTCACTGTCAAAGGTGATTTCAGAAGTCAATTCAAGTTGAGGTAGGAGGTATTCTCCCATGGACAAGGACTTTGCTTCCCTTGGTAGTTTGCCCACTGTTAGGGATTGTGCCTCTATTTTCTTGGGAAAGATTTGCTTAACAGCCTCTTCGTCTCTTGATGTACCATCTGTTACCTCATTGGAGGAGTCAGTTATGACTTCAATGGATGTGGATCCATTGCCTTTCTGCGATCCATACAACTTCCACACCACTTTGTTGGGTCCTCTGCCTAGGTTAAGGCTCCTTTGAACCAGTCCGTCCTGGCTCTTGCTTCAAAAAGCCAAGGTCTTCCCAACAGTAGAGGGTATGAGGTCCCATAAGAATTTGGTTTGACCACCAAATATATCAGCCAATAGTCTCTTCCTGCAAGGGTTGTTTTTACATATGGGAGGATGCCCAATGGTTTAATTCTGCTTTGATCTACCAATCTGATAAGCCACTGTGTAGGTTGATTTCCTTGTAATCCTAAGTCCTTCATTGTCACATTCATCATTATGTTTACTGATGAGCCTCCATCAATCAATGCATTTGAAATAAAGCATCCTTCAATCCATACACTAATCTCTGGGGTTCCAGGATCTAGGAAGGCATTAGCCATATCTACTTCTTTTACGGGCTTCGGGGCCTTTTTGGTATTGATTGCTGTTGAAGGAGCGATCCTTAGTCCACGTCTTCTTGTCAAGATGCTTTTGAATTTTTTTCGGCAAACTGGGAGATAGCATCAACAATTGCCGGAATGTTAAGTTAGGTTTAAAAGTGTTTAGGTCTTTGACCAAGTCATAATCTTTGATAGGATCCACAGGCTTCTCCAACTGGCTGGGGAATGGGGCTACACCCATTTTCATCTTTCCTTTTTTTCCTAATAATTGCAGCATGGGCACTTCCTCTATTTCTGGAGGTTCTTTTGCATCGTCTATCTCCTGAACCTCTAGTCCTGTTTCTGGGACTGTCTTTGTGACGCTCTATGGAACTATAGTGCTCTGTACTACACTGTTCTGTTCTATACTGCTCCGTCCCTTTGTTGGTAGGTTGAACTTCACAGTCTTGGAAGGAGAGTTATTCTCTTCTTGCACAACTGGTCCCTTCTTCTTGGTGCGCGTGACAGCGGCAACTTCCAACTCTACCAGATTGGAGGCATGCTCTTGTGCCTTCTGTTGGCTATCAATAGCATTGGCCTTTACAGGGGCTGGACTTGGACAATCCTTTGCAATGTGGCCTTCTCCTTTGCAGTGTGGCCTTCTCCTTTGCATCGTCTGCATAAGGGCTTGTAATTCACAAATCATCTAGGGTTTGGACAATTGGGGGAGATATGACCCTTTTCTCCACACGTGTAACATTCCACCTCTAATCTCTGACCACCACCAGACTGTCGTTCTCTGTAACTTTGAGAGGGAAACCTCCTTGGACCGAAATTAGGACCAAACTCCCTAAGCTTTGGTCCAATATCTTGTGTTATCATTTTGGATTCTAGCAAGTTGAATCTTGCATTTTCATCCTTTTGTCTTCGTTCGTGCATCTCTTTCAGAGAGCAAATATCCTTTGTATGGTTCTTCCGCAAACAGTATGAATAGAAGGCTCTAGGAATGGTTGGTTTTCAGGTATATTCAGTGGCTAAATGTCCTGCTTGATGACACTTTCCGCACCATGTATTAGAGTGCATCACATCTCTTTCAGCTCCCATAGGAGTGGATATATTGGCGGTATTCACCTTCAGCGTCTGTAGCTGCTCTATAATCACATCCATAAGCTTTTTATTGATACTTGCAATTGAGTTGGATAAGTAGTCCTTTAGATTTTCACCTCCTAAAGTAATTGTAGTAGGGTTTTGGGAAGCTTCTGTAATTACTGCATACATTGGTTGGGTTGATCCAGAAGGTCTTTTGTTCTGGTTCTGATTCAGAGCTCCTGTTGAGACTTGGGGTTGTTGATTCCAGTTGGTAGGATTCGACTGTTGTTGAGTCGCCATTGGAGGATCTATTTGAGGCCACTGTTGTTGTGGTTGAACCATCATTTGAGGCACTGTCATTTGCGATGACCATAGTGGATTAGGTGCATTATACTGCGGCACTGTTTGCATCTGGGGATAGGGGTAGGGAACTGTCCCTAGGACTGCATTTGGTGGGTATACCATTGCTGGCATAGGAGGAGGTAAGACTCCTCTTCCTGGAGTCATTGACAGCCTTGCTTCAACTTCGTCATACAATCTTGCACCTTCCACTACAGCTTGCAAATTGACTGGTCTTCTCAATTCCACGAACTTGCGAACTTCTGGTTGTAGGCCTCTGAGAAACACTCCTTTCTGAATACCTTCGTCCAAATGATGGTAAGTCCATCTCTTCAGGATGGATTCCATTCGCGAGATATAAGCTTCTACTCTTTCTCCAGAGGACTGACTTAGGTTCATGAACTCCTCTCGCATCTGCTCTTCAAAACCTTCACGCCCAAATTTAGTGAGGAAGGCCAACTTCAGGTCATCCCATGTGCAAAAGTTCTTGATGCTTGTCTCTCATACCACTGAAACGCCATGCCCTTGAAAGTGGTGGGGAATATTGCTAACTAATGCTCAGGGGTTCTAGCATTGTTAGCCACACATGCTACCATAAATTTTGCTACATGAAGATCAGGGTCTTCATTGTACTCTCCCTTAAAAACTGGCAATGGGACTACATTTGCTCGCTTGTCATCAATATATCCAGTATGAATCTAACTAGGAAGGGGACCTTGAGTTGCCATGGGGACTTCTGTAAAGAGTGCTTTTAGGGTGTCAAAGTAAGCTTCTGATGCAGGCTCGTTCTCAACCTTGAGTTTTGCCTTCTCTCTTCTCATGTACCTTTGGACTAGTTCTAACGCTTGCCTCTTGATTGCGTCATTCGTCAGAGGGTTGGCTCCAACCAGTTGGCCTGTACTCGATAGGATAGTATTAGAGAGGGCTTCAGTCTCTGGGGGATTCTCTGGCCAACATCTCCTCTATTTCCTTCTTTTCAACATCTCTGAATTCGGCTTTCAAACCACTACAGAGGGGGAGATATTCCGTTCTGAAAGTATCAAAACTCATTTTTCTTAGGATCATTGTTGTGTCATTATAATAATGTCGACTTCTGAGGGTTTCAACAATGTATGTTGTGAAAAACACTCTGTCTACCAACTTCCAGTGGGTTGTTAATTGGAAAAATAGAAGATTGTCAGAACACCAAGCATCCCACGTATCTTGCTGTTGAGCATCCATGAACAAATTCCAACTCTTTTCCTTCTTGTTTTCGTGAACCTCCATAGACCACGACTCCTGAAGCTTCTTCACAATCTCCCACTTTGATGATGTTTGGAAACTTCTCAATGCATACTAAATCTTCCATGGATGGTCATTCTCTCTGTTTCTACTCTTCAGTTTGTTCCCAAACAATTTTCCACCAAGATGCAAGTTTCTGCCACTTCAACAAGAAGAGGAAACAATCCACCACATAGAGCATGCATCATGATGGTAATATGTTTCTGCCAATGTGGAATGAAATTCTTGTGGAAAGTGGCTTTGATAATGAGAATCTCCAACTCTTCAGTGGAAGAAGGAACTTTGCAAACATCCATTGAATTCTCTTCTTCTTGGCAATACCATTTCCTGCATTTTCAGCCTCTTCTGATGCTTGTTGATGGCAAGATTCCCTGGCTGCGCACCAAAAACATGGAGCCCCAAGAGGAATAACAAGGAAAAGGGGATTCTACTACAAGAAAATCTATCTTGTAATATCAACAAGCTTTTATTTCATTCTTTTGATGACCAAAACAAAGAAAACAGCAAATCTTCACAGAGCATCATAGTAGATATCTCCCACGGATTTGATAGAATCAACCATAATCTTCAACATCTTCATAGAATCCATCAATAGAACAAGGAACACAAAAGAATACACCATTTTTGAATGGAAATCAATCACATAGTATTCATCTTCAATGTCTTCATAGTTTTCTCTCTCAATCTCTCATATACAGTTACACTGTTTTGATAGAATTGATTATCTCTTGCTCTCTCCCTCTCTCTCTCTAAATAGTAAATCATCTCCTTACTATAATACTCTCATAATGACTCTCAATAATCCTTCTTAGGTGGTGGATGCACCTCCCAAGAGGTATGCTTGATGTGAAGAGGCACCAGAGCCACTACAGTGTCTCTTCATAGCTCACTATTGTCATTGTCACTCCAGTCTTCTCTTCAGTCTTTAGCAGCTACTTCTTCCATTTGTTTTAGTTCTTTTGAACTTTGTATCATCCTTTCCAAAATTTAGAAAACTTTTTCAAAGTCACACATACATTCTACAGAACACTTACAGAAGATCTATAGAATAGTACAATATAGGACCATAGCAGATACAGAATAGAGATAGAGGCTCTACAGAAGGTTTACAGAGGGTTACAGAAGGTCATTAGAGAACATCAAATCCTCATAACTCATACTAAAACCATTCTAAACTATCAAAAACTATTCAATAATCCTTCAAAATATTTCAATCTTCATCAATCATCAATCCATGCTTCATACAGAAGAAAATTAGAACAAAATGGAAGCTATGTAGAACCAATCATAACTTCAACAGAACCTATCAGAACATCACATAGCCTCATATTTCCACTAAGAATCATCATGAACTTCCAAAACATAATCAATATCATCCAAAACACTCTCAAAAACTTCCATTAACAACCATACATCACTCTAAATCCATAAAAAATCAATCATTTAATCCTCAAAACAACAAAAATCAGTCAAAAATTCAGTCTTTTTCCACTCTCAACACTGAAACAAGGTGGAGTACACATGAGAAAAAAATACTGGCAGTCATCCACTGCCTCAGGAAATGGAAGCACTATGTTCAAGACAAGCACAAGATAGTCTTCACAGACAATATCTCTCTCAAATACTTCCAATCACAACCCAAGTTATTGGCAAAGCAAGCTCGCTGGCTAGACTTCCTAGCAGAATTTGACATGGAGATTAAACACAAGCCCGGCTCCACCAACAAGATAGCAGATGCCTTGAGCCGTAAAGCTAACTTGAAAGCCGTTAATATGGTCAGTAGCAACTTTATGGAGTTAGTCAAGGAGGCCTTGGAACAGGACCACGAGATGCACAAAATCATCCAAGCCCCACATGGAATGTACACCCTTGAGGAGGGTATCCTATTTGTAGGCAAGAGATTGTATATCCCCAACAATTTGGAGTTGAAGAAACTCATCCTCCATGAAATACATGATGGCAAACTTGGAGAACACAAAGGGCAAAGCAAAACGTTGGAGGCCCTTAGAAAGCAGCTCTTTTGGCCCAACATGAAGGAAGAAGTCATCGACTACATAAAACCTGCCCCACTTGCCAACTTGTAAAAGCACCAGGCTCAAAGCCAACAGGATTACTACAGCTACCAAACTGCCCATGGGATGTCATTAGTATGGATTTCATTGTGGAACTTCCCAAGTCCCATGGGTACACAATCATCTTTGTAGTGGTGGACTATTTCTTCAAGTAAGCCCACTTCATCCTGGCCAAACCACCACTGAACACTAAGGAGGTAGCCCACCTCTTCTTCACACATGTATTCAAACTCCATGGTTTACCCTTGGCTATAGTATGAGATAGAGATGGAAGATTCATGAGCGACATGTGGAAGGAACTCTTCAAGACCCTGGAAACATAGTTGAGATTCTCCTTATCCTTCCACCCTGAAACAGATGGACAAACAGAACGAGTCAACCAAGGCAAGAAGCTATGCCCAAGTGGACCAGAAAGATTGGGTCTTGTACCTTGATGACTTGGAATTCCACTACAACAGCTCCATCCACTCAGCAACAAGTTACATCCCCTTTGAATTGGCCACATGAAAAGAAGTCATTACCCCACTGGCCTTAGCATCAGGAGCAGCCAAAGCGGAAGATCAAGATGTAGAGGAGTTCCTAAAGAAATGGAGAGATTGAAATTCGGCGGCCAAGCGAAGTCTAGAATAGAGCAAAATCACTATGACTAAGCAAGCCAACAAAAAGAGGAGGGCTATACTATTCACCAAAGGAGACATGGTCCTAGTCAGCTCTAAGAATATGTCACTCCCCAAGAATACGACTCCCAAGTTCAACCATCGCTACTATGGACCCTACTAAATCACTGAAGTGCTAAATGAAGTCACCTACAAACTCGACCTGCCAGATAGTGTATGTGTCCATAATGCTTTTCATGCTCGTCTTCTGCGCAGGTTTTATCCCGACAACCAATGGGGACAGTGCGTACCAATGCTCCATTCCAACGGTCCCTTCGAAATAGAAGCATTCCTTCGACGCCGAGAACAAAGAGGATACCTCAAGTACCTCACCAAGTGGCATGAGTGTCCACTCAAGGAAGCCACTTGGATTCTAGAAGTAGAGCCTTGTGAGCGCAGGAAAGATGCCTTCGCCCTTTGGCTCAAGGAGAACCCCACTACTCCTTCCAATGCCCCTTGAGCCTCTCCAACAAACAAGTGGTTCTCAATCATAGACCTAGAATGCCTCCTCTCCTCAAATGTTATTGAGTCGAGGGTGGATTTGCATGGTAATCCCAACATTAATAACTCCAACAGAGCCCTAAACAAGGCTAGATGGGTAGACATTGACCAGCTTGCTAGAAAAGGATGTGTTAAGACCCCCAAGTCCTAGTATGCTAGACACTGACCAGTCTGATAGTATAAACTGTGTTAAGACCCCGCGGTCACATAGACTAGTAGACACTGACCAGTCTGATAGTATAGATTGTGTTAAGACCCCATGGTCACATAGACTAGTAGACACTGACCAGCTTGATAGAAAAAGTTGTGTTAAGATCCTGGATGAGTCAAATAAAGCACTACCCTTAGATTGCTAAGGACAACAATCCAGTAGGTGGGGGTGAGTGTAAGGGCTTTGTAGCTATACCATGCCGTTATCACAGGAAGCACCTATATAGGGAGTAGTAGTGACTCAAAGCCCTGCCTTGTTTCCACTCTACGTGTGATTCCCTATACCCAGTGGTGAACCCTCTTATGTGCGGCGTCACGAGGGTGTAGTCTTGGGATGTGTCTGTGTTGTCTCGCTTCTTTGATTGAATAATACAAGAGTATACCTTGAGCTCACATATCATGTTACCTTTGTGCCTTGTTGAGTGCGTCACGAGTGCAACTGCATCACACGCCCTCCCCCCCAAGGATAGATATCAACCCTATGTGAATCCCTAGATCTCTAACATTTATCGTGACCCATCCACTGAGCAAAGCTCTGGTGCACTTTATAGAGGAACCACTAGAGGAAGACTCTTACTTGAACCCTTATGTCTCTTATGATGAAGAAGCCAATCCCATATTGATGGACTATAGACTTGTGCCAATCATGGCCTTAGGTAGAGGAAGAGGTAGAGGTCTAGCAGGAGCTCAGATCAAGAGCCCATAACATGTTGGGAGATATGGCCATCTAGGGCATATCTCGTCATTGCCCTTAAAAGGAGTAAGCAAATAGAGAGAAGGCTTACTTGAGGTGCCTCGAATGCAAAGTCATGAATCATCTATTCATCGATTGCCCTAGGCAGAAGCCCTCCACTAGCTCGACAATTGTACCATTTGTTCCACTTGGACTCTTTGTGTTGAGTCGCACGACAACGATGCTACACCTATTTCCCTAAATGTCATGACATGAGCCTAAACGAAGTAGGCCGGTATCTCACTACATGGACCTAGCAACTTGGATGCATCCTCCATAGGAAAGAAGAGTTGATGATGGAGGAAAAAGAGAACCAAGACAAAAATAATGCTCAAGATCGAGAGTGAGAGCACATTAACCAAGGGAAAGCAAGTCATGGATGCTGAAGCATAAACATCCGCTCCTAAGACAAGAGAGAAAGCAAGCGCTAAGTTTGGGAGAGGTTGGGTGTTGAATAGGCCTTAAAACAGGAGTTCTTCGAAGATGTGAAGTTGGTTCCCATGTTCATTCATTTGCCTCATAATCCTTCTAATAGACAAGATACTGTAATTTGCCTCTTGAAATTCTCGAATTTAGGATTTTGTCTACTTCATATTCTTGGTGATCATCAATTATGATTGGAAGTGATAATGGTATTCTTCCAGGGATATTGGATGTATGGCATGGCTCCAAGACTGAAATATGGAATACGGGATGGATTTTCATAGATGGGGAAGCTAGAGATGATAGATGATAGTTCAAAGCTTATCTGCATTTCTCAAATATTTCTCTCGAGCTTGTTTGATCTATGGTTGCAACTCTTTATGAATGTCAAAGAGGTGTTGAGCTAAGTTGGTAGCAATTGTGAGGCTCTTACGAAGTAAGTTTTCTTCTAGTTCTTATCACGTTCTAGAATTGTCTTGTAATCAAGCCATGCTCTTGTAAGCATTATCTTGTAATCGAGTTATCTTGCAATCTAGGTCTAGTTAAATTTCTCTTTCAAATTCTCCTCTTATAAGTTGTGAGAGCAATCTCCTCACTCTCAAAGAACACTTAGTGTTTCCATAAGAGTTTGGCAAGATTGAAGTGCTTGTAGCCAAAGAGCCCTATTTATATTATAATTGAGGAGGTTAAGGGGAAGCTTCTAGATGATGACATCATTGATGACATAAGCGATGACATCAATAATATTGATGTAAGTGTTGATGCAAGGCTCTTCTAAAAGTTTCAAAATAATTATCTAGAACCTTCTTAGAATTTTCTAGTACTTTCTCAAATCTTCTAGAATATTCTAAAATCTTCTAGAAACTTGACAGAACTAGGGGTTGTACCACCTTGCATACAAACCAAGGGTTGTCCTTGCTTGAGAGTCTATTACACCAAAGGGGTTTCTAGGTCTAGTAAGAGACATGTGCAGATCATTTTACAACTAAACTCTTGCTTGTGTAGAGCACTTGAAACTTCTCATTGACACAAGAGTGCGTAGTGCATTAGGAGATTAAGACCTTCAACTTTACTCAAGATTGCAAGCTCTAGTTGTGCCCAATTAGCTCAAGATTCCATTAATTTATCATGCAATAAAATATTCAAGCTAAGTATCTCACACAGTCCTCATAATCACTAACTTACTACATATCTGAGAGCTACTAGAGTTAGACTATTCCCACATCCCATAAGAAAGTGACCACTTGGCTCTTGAAGTGACCCTTGCCTCAAGTTGCAACATAGTCATCACTCAAGTATCCCTCAAATTGACAGAATAGGCATAACCACCTAATACCAACAAAATTCCTTAAAGAGCTACTACTCAAGGAAGAGATTTGTCTCAATACATGCTTGGAAAGAGAACTCATAATCTTGGAATTCTAGACAAGAAAGCTCTCAAATTGTAGGAATCGATTAGGCACAAAGATCGAGGCAGATAGTCGTTACGCCCAGTGAGAGAGACAGAGAGAGTGCGAGAGAGCAGAGTAGAGAGTGAACACATTTTTCGGTTCAATGACGAGTGTACCACTTTAGGTTTTTAGATAGATATATGTATGAAAGTACAATGTGCTAAGGGTGTGTTCACACCCGTGCACATATAAAAGGCACGATGGCCCTTTATTCCCAACAACCTCCCACCTAAAGGCAATGTGCCTTAAGAGGAGAAAAGAATCAGCTAAGTCTAGGTATGTACAAAGCTAAAATAAATATATCTATCCAACTCCCATCATCTGTCGGCAATGAGCAAACCGCTCTGCTGGAAGACCCTTCGTGAGAAGGTCTGCAAGATTATCATCTGTATGCACTTTGACAAGCTCAATGCTCTTGCTGTCAAGTACATCTCTAATGAAGTGGTACTTCACCTGTATGTTCTTTGTCTTTACATAAAAGACAGGATTCCGTGCTAGCATGATAGCACTCTGACTATCACAATGGAGAACATGTAACTCTGAGATGCCAAGTTCTCCCACCAGACGTGAAAGCCATAAAGCCTCTTTGCATGCCTCAGTGGCAGCCACATACTCTACTTCTGTAGTAGACAATGGAACACACTTTTGTAGCCTGGAGATCCAAGAGACTGCTCCTCTTGTGAAAGTAAACACATACCCAGAAGTGGATTTCCTGCAGTCTGCATGACCAGCATAGTCTGCATTCGTAAAGCCAACAACAAATACCTTCTGCTTTCCAAAGTAGATGCACAATTCCTTTGTGCCTTTGAGGTATCTCATAATATCTTTCACTGCATCCCAATGCTTCTTGCCAGGGGTTGCCATGTATCTGCTAACCACTCCCACTACAAAGGCAATGTCAGGATGTGTAGCAACCATATCATACATCAAACTACCAATAGCTGAAGCATATGGTATCTTAGCCATTTCAGCCTTCTCATCATCAGATGTAGGGCTATCCTCTGCACTCAGTTTCACATATGGAGGCAATGGAACCCCAATTGTTTTCCCCCCTTCCATATTGAAACGCTATAAAACTTTGGAGATATACTCCTGCTGAGATAGATAGAGTAAGCCTTTCGATCTATCTCTGAGTATTCGCATGCCAAGAATGTGATTTGCATCACCTAGATCCTTCATGTCAAAGCTGCCAAGAAGACTTTGCTTTAATGAATCCAAGGCATGAGTATCCCTACCAGCAATCAACATGTCATCAACATACAAAACCAAAATAATCAGGCTGCCATCTGCTGCCTTCTTGGTGTACAAGCAATGATCACTTGACTTCTACGAAAGCCTTGGGACTACATGAATGTATCAAACTTATGATACCATTCTCTTGGTGCTTATTTCAGCCCATACAAACTCCTTTTGAGTTTACATACCATTTTTTCTTTCCCTTGTTCAACAAACCCTTTAGGCTGTTGCATATATATGTATTCATGTAGATCACCATGTAAAAACACAGTCTTTACACCCATTTGTATGAGTTCCATATCTTCAACTGCAACCAAGCCTAAAATGGTTCTCAATGTAGTCATCCTGACTACAAGAGAGAAAATCTCATTAAAGTCAATTCCATGCTCCTGCTTGTACCCTTTTGCAACCAATCTTGCTTTGTACTTTGGTGAGGAACCAGAAGAGACCATCATCTTGTAAACCCATTTGCATGGAAGGGTTTTCTGCCCTTTAGGCAACTGCACCAAGTCCTAAGTGCCATTTTTTTCAAGAGATTCCATCTCTGACAGCATGGCTTTATACCATTTCTTGCTATCCTTTCTCTCCATTGCTTCCTTGAAGCAAGACGGTTCACCACAGTCTGTCAACATGACATACTTAGCAACATTAATTGCACCAAGAACAAACCTGTCAGGTTTGTCTAGTAGCCCTAGACGATCTCCTAACCCAATGGTCATTGTTTGCTAGTTGTTCCTGCAAATTTTCATTTTCAGCATGCAAATCAACATTAACAACTTGTTGTCCTGGCTGTTCCTGCACATGTAATGGCTCATTTTCATGGGCAATAGCTGGCTGATCATTTCCAGCATCATTTCTTGCATTTACAGGTTCATATACAGCAGGTATTTGCTGTTGTACAACATGCACATTTTGCTGTCCAAAAGGTATTTCTTCCCGGAATACAACCCTACAGACCTCCTCAGACTTTTCGGGTTGTTTGTGCATCCCTTGTGTATGCGATCTTCCCGGAAGATAACGTCATTACTGTGTACTACTTTCCTTTTCTCGAGATCCCATAATTTATACCCCATTTCACCCTCGTTATCATATCCTAGGAAAATGCATTTACAGGACTTTGCTACGTTTTTCTTTACGAATGTGCACAAAAGCCTCGCAGCCAAACACTTTCATATGAACATATGAAGGTGGCTTGCTCGCCCATGCTTCTTGGGGAACTCTCCCCCCACCCCACCCCCCCCCCCCCCCCCCCCCCCCCCTCCCCCCTCCCCAAAGACCTGTTTGGGGGGGTGACTGATTAATCAAGTGAACGGCTGTCATAATAGCCTTTGCCCAAAAACCATGGGGTAATGCATCATGAGACAGCATCGTACGGACTTTATCCTATATGGTCCGATTCATATGCTATGTAACTCCATTTTGGGGTGGATTATGAGGGGCAGTGAGCTCCCTCTTTATCCCTTTGCTTTCACAAAATGCTTGAAAGGCCTCGGACACATATTCCCCACCATTATCAGAGCGAAGACACTTAAGTGTCTTAACTGTCTGATTTTTAGCCTATGCCAATAATTTTTAAACTTGTCAAGCACTTCATCCTTGCTACGAATACGGTAAACCCATACTTTCCGTGTAGCATCATCGACAAAGGTGACAAAATATTTCTTTCCTCCTAAAGACAATCCTGGCATTTGACATACATCTGAATGTACTAACTCTACATGAGAATATTTCAAAGAAAGAGACTTTTTGTGAGATGTTTGTGCATGTTAGCCATAAATGCAATGATCACAATGCTCAAAATCAGCATAACGAAGACAAGGCAAGTAACCCAAATGAGAAAGCACTTTCATTTCTGTTTGACTCATGTGTCCCAACCGGCCATGCCACAAAGAAATGCTTGGCTGCTCAGTTATGGCAACAACATGGTCACGCACACTCTATACATGAAGTGGATACAAAGTACCACTCTTACAACCTCAGGCAATAACCCTAGATCCCTTACAGGTCTTCCATTTTCCATCACCAAAGGTGGTATGAAAACCATCATCATCTAGCTGCCCTGTGCTAATTAAGCTCTTCTTGAGCTGAGGTACATGCCGTACATGTTGAAATGTAAAGACAGAGCCATGCTAAAACTGTAACTGCACACTGCCAATACCTGCAATCTCACATGCATAGTTGTCACCAAGATGGACACAACACCATGTCAACCCCCTGTATAGGTGGAAAACCACTCACGATGGGGGGTGACATGAAAGGAAGCACCTGAATCAAGAATCCAGGTATGCATGTCGTCATCTGTATCTGCAAGTAAAGCATGTGCACCAAAATGTGAAGAGACAAAGAGTAAATCACTCCCACTGTCACTGTCATGAGTGACTACATCACCTCTTCAATTTTTACATTGCTCTTCTTAGGCTGCCTGTCCTTTTTCTCTTCCTTGCAATCATCTGTCTTCTTGCCTTTTCCTTTCTCTTTCTTCCATTTGTAGCAGTCACGTTTAAAGTGACCCTTCTTGCCACAATGATGGCATTCAACATCTTTGCCACGTGATTTACTGCGTCCCTTGCCATCATATTTGCCCTTTTGCTATGATCTGCCCCTAGTATGCAAAGCACTGGAAGACTTACTGGATGCATTGTTCTGCCGATTCATCTCTTCCATAAGTAGAGCACTCTCTACATCAGCATACAAAAGGATCACATTAGAATTGCTCATAGCAATCCTGAATGTATCCCAACTCTTTGGTAGAGTGCAAAGCAAGAAAAAACCTTCAATGTTGAACAGCAAGGCATCAAAAATTGATAGCTCTATGGTTGAGCATGCAAGCTCATTCAACTCATCCCAATCATCTTGATCCATGTCCGCGGGCTTTGCCCCTTTGGTTTTGATCGGCTTTGTCTGCTTCTTTTGTAACAGGATATTGTAGCACTATTTTTGCCAAACTGCAAAATTATGTGTGCCTTCGAGCTTCTTTATGTGTATTAAATTACTATTGTCATTGCTGCCAGCCATGATATTCAGTCCAAATGTGATTAAAAAAAAAGTAAATGCAGGCCCAAACTGTCACCCAAGTAACAAGGTACAAACAATTACCAATCTGCAATAAATGACCATGCAGAAGTACAGATTTCAGATTTGTAATTAAGTTTTCAGAAGCACCAAAACAAGTGCTGCAGCATTATCCAATTGATTACAGCTGTTCCAAGGGCATGTGCATCACATTACATGAGAAATCCCAAAATTTAGCTGCAATTTTTGTTGTACATGTATCTACGTGCATAAAATTTGACACGAACAATCAAAAGCCCCAAAATGTTGTGCTCAAAAGCGTCAAATACACATCTGCATTTCCTGTGTCATACATAGGACTGTTCAATTTTTCCAAAATAAAGCAATTTCAGCAAAATCCCCAAATTTTGCCAAGTGTTGATGTTCAGATTGCACGGAATTCAACCTACATGTACATAAAGTGACCAAATGCTGCACAAATTTTACCCAAATCGCAAAGCCCCAAATTGCACGGTGTCCAATGTGCCTCAATGTCAAGAAATTGGGTCAATTTCAGCCCAATTTGTGCATGTACATGAAAAGCCCCAAATGTCGGGGACAAAATGTCACAAATTCCTGCAATTTCTGAGACAAATTTGCTTATCATGCATCAAATTTCCCAAATCTGGAAAAAGCCCCAAATTTTTGGGCCAAATGTTGAGAAATTTCACTCAAATGAGCAAAATTTCAACAATTTTGGCAAAATCCCCAATTCAAATGCACACAATGTCTGCAATTCCAACGCAGATGCCTCAAATTTTCACAAACAGTGCTTAGTCTGGCAAAGGCCCGACTTTCTAGGCCAAAATTAAACAAATTTGAGATTTTGTGCTTACACGCGTGAAACCCCGTCAGTGGGTATAAGGAATTTTCAAAAAAAGATTGATTTTTTTTTCTGACGAGTCCGTTGACTCACCAGGCATCGCCCTGAGCCCAGAATCCCACTGGTTGGTTGTGCTCGTCAGCGCCTACTGTCGCAGTGCAGCTATCGCCTGTCGCGTTACGCCTTCAGTCACTGTGGTCCACACTGGACCCTCGACCAGCTGCAGTTCGTTACCTGTCATGCAGCCATCCCATCACCTATCCGACTGTTGCCCGCTAGCAATCTACCAGCGACTCTTGCTAGCACCTGACTATCCACGATGCCTTCAACTCACGACTAGCTTGACTGTTTATTGACGTTCTTTACATGCGACTACAACCTAAAACTGCTACTCGATGTCGACGGTCACACACTCAGCAGTTGTATGCGAGCTACCTTTGACCTCAGGGAGCATGCATTTTGTGCTCTGATACCAATTTGTAGGAATCGATTAGGCACAAAGATGGAGGTAGACAGTCGTTACGCCCAGTGAGAGAGACAGAGAGAGTGCGAGAGAGCAGAGTAGAGAGTGAACATGTTTTTAGGTACAATGACGAGTGTACCATTTTAGGTTTTTAGATAGATATATATATGAAAGTACAATGTGCTAAGGGTGTGTTCACACCCGTGCACATATAAAAGGCACGATGGCCCTTTATTCCCAACACAAAAACAAGTAAAGGACTCAAATTCAATCTAAACTTCTATCAATTGATAAGAAACACATTTAATACTCTCTTTAAAAGGAATTATTTGGCTATACAAAAGGCAAACATAGCAAGGCAGAGCATGCTCTAACTTAGAGCCCTAGGGATTTTGTGCCATAAGGCAATGAGACCATCGGATGCAAGTTCTATGTTCCAAGGAAGGCCAACCATAAAGGCAGCCACATCAAGAGGCTCAGAAATATTAGACTGCTTAGACTTTTTCCAAGTTTGAGGAGCTTGATATTTGTGAATTGTGTTAGAAAGAAACTAATCCCTTGGCTCTATGTCCATACGTAGAGTTGCTAGATTCCTCTCAACAATAACTTGTTACGAGGTGCAAAACTAAATAGCCGGTCTGAGTCTCTCTCTTTCCTTTTCTCTGTATAGACACAAGCAAATCCTTTACTTAAGGCCCTAGCTTGAGCCCTCTCCTTAAACCCTTTTCTTGCAATAAAAGCAAGCCCCTTGGCTAAGCCTTATGCTTGCATATATCAAAACCTTGTAGCAAAATCTCTTCCTTAGAATCCAAAGCCAAGATTTTTTGCTTCAAACCCACTCACTAATGTCTAATCAAATTAATACCAAATGGGCTATTATTGCTCCAAATCAAGCTTCAATGGCTTAAGCACATGCTTGACTTAGATTTAGACCCACTAATGATATTTGTAGCTCTATCAATGTGTAGGAAACGAACATCAATGTTAAAGAAGAATCTCAAATCCTTGACATTTGTGACCAAGATTCACTCCTCATGATCCTCACTTCAAGCACAAGTTTTCACAAAAAACAAACATGCTAATACTAGTTCTTAAGAGGGAAGTAATGGTGGGATATGAGGTAGAAGCTATGGAGTGCAAGAGGATTGAGAGAGAGAGAGAGAGAGAGAGAGAGAGAGAGAGAGAGAGAGAGAGAGAGAGAGAGAGAGAGAGAGAGAGAGAGAGAGAGAGAGAGAGAGAGAGAGAGAGAGAGAGAGAGAGAGAGAGAGAGAGAGAGAGAGAGAGAGAGAGAGAGAGAGAGAGAGAGAGAGAGAGAGAGAGAGAGAGAGAGAGAGAGAGAGAGAGAGAGAGAGAGAGAGAGAGAGAGAGAGAGGAACACAAGAGAGTTATGTAGGTGCAAAATGAACGGTATCCTTATTTTTTGTTATCTTCACTTATATATGACTATACAATGTGTATATATAAAAGGGGTATCCTCCCAACTCTAGGGCATTGGTCTTTGTCTAAACAAAGATCATATATGTATCTTTGCCTCATTGGTAAAGTGGTGCCCTAATTAACTATTTGTCATTGGAAGGCCCCCATGAAGTGCACCCCATGCTAGGTACAACTAAGTGGAGCAAAATCCTCTCAACACTACTTATCTTGCCTTGCATGACCAAAGCCAATACTTTGGATCCTCCAAGAACTATTGTGGATACCACTTGTAGAATCCATCATGTTATGTTTGGGCTAGCAATCTCCTAACTGCTACGCCCCCATGTGCTATAAGCCACATGAAGTAGGATACTCGCCTTGGGTCCTAGTAATCCCATAGATATTGCTAGAAGGTCCCATGTAAAGCATTTGTAATACTCTTTCCAATGTCTAATATGTATGGAGGCCTAGTCCATATCAGCTTGCATCAACAAATATTTGGTAATCTAGCCAATGCTAGCAAAGAAGCTCAATGGCTTAGCAAAAATATTGAGGCTAGCTAGATCCACTCACTTAGATCCAATTGAATTAATTCAAATGTCTCTCTTCCTAGATCTAGAGGTACCACTTCTAGATGTTTAACTAGGCTATGTGTGGATTCGATCAGTATATATTTCCTCGAAAGCCTATGACTATGATCCTTCTCCATAGGGAAGTCTAGACTCTACTATCCTCTCTAGAGTTAGTTGGCCACTCTCCCATATAAAAAAGAATGTGCTTGAGGAGGCATTACTAACTCCACGTACTATCTAAAATGGGATGCCCACTCTTGAAATTTCCTAACAACAACACTTGTGGCTACTAAGGAGAGATAGGATGCCCACTCTATGTACTATCTAAAATGGGATGCCCACTCTTGAAATTTCCTAACAACAACACTTCTGGCTACTAAGGAGAGATAGGATTATACAACTTGCTTGTGTTTGAATCTCAATAGTGAGTCTATGCTATCCAAAGTACCCCACAACTATTACAACATAGCATTATCTCTTTATCCTTGCATGCTATTATTTTGTCTTAACCTATGGAGAGGATTTGAGAAAATGAGAGGGAAGCAATGATATGATACAAGATCAAAGCTATGGAGTGCAAGAGGAGAGAGAGAAAGAGAGCTTTTTGCTTGAGATTAAATTGGACATGAGAATACCCTTCATGATACAGAATACTGACAAATTGGGGCTCATCAAGCATTATTTCTCATAGAAAAAAATGAGTCAAATTTGCATTTGCCTTTGTGGATATAAAGTGGTCAATGACATAGACCTTGTTGACCTTGTCAACTAGGAGTGTAAGAATAAGGCACTTGGAAATATTAAATAGAAGAATTGATTAGCTGAAATTGAAAATAGATGTCACCGATTTTTTGAACTGTGTTATGTGTGTAAAAAATTTTGAAAAGGGAGGGTGGATTATTTGCATGCTAAAGGGGTGCCTTGAAGACCCAATCTTGTACACAATGATGCAAGTGGGATTAATCCAAAGTGGACAATCAAGTGGAATATTAGCACACAAATTGTCCATGTGTTGTGAAGACCTAGACTTTATGATACACAATTGGTAGGTTGAGAATGATGTCGGATTCTGCCACATTTTGTAGGGTCTAGGAATGTGAAAGGCTTTTCCTGGATGGCATGGATCAAATGATGACTCTATGATACACATAAGGTAGTGAAAAGTGAAAGATGAGTCAACATGCACACCATAGGGTCCAAGTTTCTTGAAGATGCGGGGCATCCCGTGTGCGCAAGCTAGTGGGATGAATTCTATTGTGTGCCATAAGTTCCATGAATGTGAAAGGCAATACCTCATTGATGTAGGCCAAATGGTGCACAAAAAGAAGCCTAGGATTAGATGCCAAGTAAATTTCTATAGCATTGTATCTGGGTATCCCAAGGTCTTAGACTCTACGACACGTAGACGTGAGGCTTCACCATATGGACATAGAGTCGCTTTGCCGATCGTGGAGTACAGACTTTGAGACACCCCAACTCTATGATGCATGTAAGGTGGTGGCCAAGTGGAAGATGTGTCAACATGTGCATCATTGGGTCTAGGTTTTTGGTTTCTGGAAGACTTGTACCGCATGATGTGCAAGTTGGTGTGTACTTAGTTAGACAAATCTATATTTCTATTGGATTTGGGTGCATAAAAGATATTGACACAAGTTTTGCAAATA